>NC_141537.1:80886641-81164141 GCF_021556685.1 Rattus norvegicus | reverse complement strand
TGCACTTAAGAGACACTGAGTCCTGGAGGAAAGGACACTGGCTCTGGAACCAATCCATGATCTAACGCGGAGCTGCTCGGGTTGGACCACGAGGCGTTCTTGTCTCCCCTTTCTGGGAGAGGCCTGTACTGTCCCCTGTGTCTGGAAGAGAAAGTTCCCTGTAGTTCTTCTCAAAAACCTGGAAAGCATGGTGACTGGAACTTCTCAGACATAGTGCAGGGGCTGGAATGGTGGGCACATTCAGGAAAAGTCCCTGGTTTGGTCTGAGCAGTCACCCTGGGTTTGCTTGTAGCCGGCTTTGAGCATTTGGAGAAAACCGTAAGTCTGAGACTTTGCACAGAACTCTTTAGGGACCCCTGACTGCCTGTACAGAGTGGAATATTCTTGATCTATATAATTTATACCAAGTTTATTAGGGTGTTTATGATATCCTTTGTCACTCCCCTCTTTCTCAGACTAAGCATTTTTGTTGTTGGGGCAAATGATTCGGTCCCAGGGCCCCTTCCTGGACTCTGTGGATGTTTAGTACCCTCCTTGGCTGCTACCCAGTGAGTGACAGCGACACCCAGTGAGTGACAGCGACACCCTCTCTTAGTGCCTTTGGGCTGTTGTATAACAAAATGCCATGCCTCGGGCTCATGAACAGCCGCTTCATCTCTTACATTTCTAGAGGCTTTGAAGTCCCAGGTAAAGTACCCTGCACTCTGGAAAAGGACTGAACACCCTACAGATAGCTGCATTTTCAAACTAACCTCAGTGCAAGAGGTGCAAGGTTTCTCTCTGGTCTCCTTTCCTCTTTCCTCTTTACTTTTGTAGCACCAGAGGTGGAATGCAAGGCCTTGTGTATGACAGACAAGGACTCTACCACTGAATTCTAGTCTCAGCCCATTTTTATTTTATAGATTTTGAGGAAAGGTCTTATTAACTTGCCCAGGCTGTCCTCGAAATGTGCAACGTGCATCGTGCCTTCTGTCTTAGTCTCCTTAGTCTGTGTACCCGTTGTTACAGGCCCATGCTACGAAAGCTGGTCAGGCCTCTTATATGAGGTCACTGATCTCAAGTCAGGAAACTCTAGCCATATAACCCAATCATCTCCCAAAGGCTTAACTTCCTCACCTATCACCCAAAGAGTGAAAATTTCAATCCTCGTTTAGATGTGTAAACATTTCTATTACAGTATATTCACATTCTCAGATGCTACAGTCAAAATGTCTTCCAATATCACCGAATGGACCTGGATTGAGGCAAAGAGAAACCCTAGCTGAAAAACGGTGGTTAGGCCAAAGTTTGACTTCTTCTTCCTTCTCCCTGCCACCGAGGCAGGCCTGACTCTAGTCTCTCAAGTACACACGTGTCTGTATCCTTTACTCTTTGCTCACGGATCTTTCTCCTCTAGAAATGCCACACTGAGGGACATGAGGGACTATATAAAAGTGAAGTCTTTGCACTGATGTCTTTTTTTTTTAAATAGTAACCTTTTTCTGGATTTGTGTTAAAATTCCTAAAATATATTGGCACTCAGCTTCGTGAGTGCAGAAGTTGTGTGTGGCATAGCTGTTCTATTTAGTTATGCGGGCTTGGAGTTTGGGACTTGAGGGGAGCACTTGTGAAGTGGAGACAACAGAATTCCCTAGCCTCTAATTCCAGTAAGTGCTATGAGACTCTGAGAGAGGAGGGGCATCTTGATGCTGACACTGTACCACTCTTCTGCACTGTTCAAGCATTTGAAACATTTGCTCAATCAGACAAAGGTGACTCCTAGCATCAACCCAAACCCAACATTCTAGCTCAGAAGAAAACCAAGCAGCTTTACAATTTCATGCAGTGGCTCAGCCTGGAGCTCATCAGCAAGTGGGATGCAGGAACTGCGCCTTTCAAAGCATTCATGATGAGAATATTAAAGGGGCCATTAGAGTATTTGCATATGGGGATGGAGAAGGGTACTCACTTTCTGCTCTGCTAAAAGATGGCAGGAGCTCTGTTGTGACCCTGAGCCTTTAACTAGATATATCTTAAGTACTGATAATATTTGACTTGGAAACACTGCCCCAAAGATTGGCTCATAACAGAACAACCCTGAAGGACACATCAGGAGAGAAAGAATCCATCCACTCTGTCCTTGTCTAAGGGTTTCTGTTGCTGTGAAGAGATATCATGACCATGACAACTCTTATAAAGGAAAATATTTAATTGTGGCTGGCTTACAGTTTAGAGGTTTAGTCCGTTATTGTCATGGTGGGAAGCATGGCGGCACACAGACAGACATGGTGTAGAGGAACCAAGAGTTCTACATCTGGATTAGAAGGCAGCAGGAAGAGAGAGTCACCACTAGGCTTGGTTTGACATTCTGAAACCTCAAAGCCTACCCCCAGTGATATATTAATACCGACAAGGTCACACATACTTTAACAAGGCCACAGGTCCTAATCCCTTCAAATAATGCCACTCCCTATGGGGGAGCCTATGGGAGCCATTTTTAGCCAAACCACTGTAGCCACTTAAACCATTAGAGACTCAACAGTCCCCCAAAGATGGTCCTACAAACTCCTAGCAAAACTCCAGCTGCACATCTGGTCACATGTGCACACCACTGGCAGAGACTGCTCTACTGCCTTCCAGGAAAGACGCAGTGCCTGGTGAGAGGAGCTCCTTTCCTAGCACTCTCCCGTGTAATTTGTTAATTGTTAGGTGGCTTTAGTTTCTGTTGAGGTTGGAAATATGCACAAGTATATAAAATGTCAAATTAATAAAGTTTCATCCTGGCTGCAGAATAGAAGCAGGTTACTTGTAAGGGTCAATTATATATGTCAACGCGCTGAATCACGGTGCTCAAATATTCGGTTTGATACTAGTCTGGATATTTTTGTGAGCTTTAAAAAATATTAACTTTTATATCACTGTGTATTCTGAATAAAGAACATTGCCCCTTCTGACGTGGGAGAGCCTCACCCGGTTAGTTGAAGACCTGAGCAGAGCAGCAAACTGGTCTTCCACGGACAGAAGCGAATGCTGCTACAGCATCACTCTCTCAGCCAGTGAGGCCCCACCCTGAAGATTCTGAGCCAACTTCCACAGTCACGTGAGCCAAGGCTTTCAAACAAGTATCTGTTTATTCATATCCTGTTGATTCTCTTTCTCTGGAGAACCCAGATTGGCCTGTGTCGGTGTCCCTTCCCCAGTCATTCCGATGCAATTGGCCTGGGGTGGCCAAGGGGAGATTATCAGGGGAGAGTAATTTTGATTTGCATGTGACTAGGGCTGAGTACTCCGTCAGAGCCACACATTCTCCTCACAAAAAATAGGCCCTGCTTCACATCACCTGGTCAACTTTGCCTTCACATGGCCGAGTGACCTTAGGCACACAACAATGTAGTCTTCTTATCTGATGAATGCAGATGATAGCGCAGGCCCAGACTGCCGTAAGGTGCAGAAGGTGTTTCAGGTAAAGGGTCACAGAAAGACACACTTCCCATTGTGTGTGTGTGTGTGTGTGTGTGTGTGTGTGTGTGTGCTGTATGACATCTGTTTCTATTGCTACATGTTGTATGAAACACAGCTCTGTAACTAGGGTGTCATCCTCTGCCACCCCAACCAGCCTTTGGTTCTAATTTTTGGCTTTTCTTTTTAGACAAGCAACACAATGTCAACAATTTGCCTTGTGTGTCCCAGAGCCCTGGGTCTGACTTCTGTTCAGTACAGCAAGGCCTAGCCAGGATGGATCCCGGGTATTAAAGATTCAGATCTCTGTGTAGAAATGCTGAACAGGGAGGGTTGTCTGGGACTTCAGATGAAGTCAAGGATCACTCAAGTGAAGCAAATTGATACAATCTAGTCAGACTGCTGCTAAGGACCGGGAGAGATATATGACCGATTTTCATGGTTGGTGTAGGGGCACACTCTTGCCCGAGGCTAGTGACTAGAGCTCATGTGTGGATGAAAGTGATCCTTTCCGGCCACTGTGGGCAGTGTGGCGGTGATGGTGCATTACTTTTAACCATTCCTTCCTGTCAGAGTATCAGAGTGCCTGGCTATGAAGTGAGCTCCCACTTGCAGTTCATTGGGGGACACCCGAGAAGGCTATGGGAAGCCGTTTTTCCTGTATTCTGTCATTCTGAGTGAAATGTGTCCTGGATATTTAAAATGCGTGCCCTGTAATTTATGCCAACATAAACAAATTGGAGCAGCCTAGCCTGAAACTCCAAAGACAGAGGGGATGGCAAAGATGTGTGGGCGTGGATAATTCAGTTAGCGGGGTTCATCTCGGCTTGCACACGAAGCTTGAGTGCAAGTTGTGAAACGTTGGGTCCGCTCCTATCCTACCTTGAAAGAACACATTCTGGAAAAAAAAAAAAGCATTGCTTTGGATTTGTTTTTAATTTGTGCACACGAATGTTTTGCCTTCCTGTGTATGTGCACCATGTGTGTGCAATGCCCCTGGAGGCCCAAAGAGGGCGTCAGATGCCCATGAACTAGAGTTATGGACAGATGGCATTCTTAAAATCTTAAAGGAAGCACGTCACTGGAACGCACCGAAGTGACACCAACCTATGTGCAAGCAAATTTAGAAACTTATATTGAGTAAATTTTCCCTTACCCAGGAAAAGACGTTCCCATGCTATTTAATGGAAATCACAATATGACCTTAAAATTTCTGATCAAGTGATTCTTTGTCACACCTGTGACCTGCCTCAGGGTTAGGCTTTGTGCTAATCCCTGGACTGATAGAATGCCTACCCTAATTGGGCTTATGTGGAAATGCTATACGGGGCAATGACTAACACAGAATACAAATCCCACTCTACATTAGGGGTTTAGTGTATGTAAAGCACTGTCAGTTTCAAGTTGGCGTTAAGGAGGCAAGGTTTTGGTGCACAGCCTTGGAGGGCTCAGTTGATGATCATTTGGAGTCTTTGTTGGGCCTGTGGAGAGGCAGCATCTCCTGCAGAAGCTCGTGGTTGGCGGCCCATACCTGGTGTTAGGAGACTTGGTACAGATCAGCGTATCAGCGATAACGACTGTTAGTTGCTCTGTCTTTGCCGTGACTAAATTCCTGACAGGAACAACGTAAGGGAGAAAGAACTTCTCCCTCATGGCTTCAGAGATTTCAGTCCACAGTCATGTCCACTGACTCTGAGCCATGGTGGTAGGAGCATGTGGAAGAGTAGGCTGCTTACTCAGTGCCAGGCAGGAAGTAGAGAAGAGAGAGGGCTGGGAACAAAACACCCTTAGAGTCTGCCCTCCTCGCTCCCACCAGTAACCTTTCTCCAGCAAGGTCCTATCTCTTTCTTTTTAGAATTTACACCAACATTACCCAGGAGCCAAGCATTCAGTCTGGGAGAGTGTGGAGACATTGCATATTCAAACCATCAACATCATTTAATCAGTTGAATCGATTGATAGGTGTTAGCTCTCAAACACTTGTGGTATATGCTTTAAGAGACTATGAACAAAGGGAAAATCAGAAGAGGGAGACAGTTCCCCTAGGAGAGCCTTCTAGGAGCTTGGCCTTTCAGAATGGATTTGACTACAAAAGACACTGTGGCTACACAGCCCTGGCACGCACATGGCTCAGAAACTGGACGATGTGGGACAACACTGGGCCATAGAGCCAAGACCAGCTGGCTGAGGGAGGAGGAAACATATGAAGTGAGATGGAAAATGTAAGGTCTGTCACCAGCACCTTGAGTGCTTGCCAAGTGTCAATGCTGGATTTGGTGGGTGGGGAAGGCCCCGAAGGATTCTAAGCTGTGAACGCCATGGTCAAGGTTGTCTTCTCTAGAAGGGCCTTTCGTGAGTTACCCAGGGAACACATAAAATATTGGCAAAGCCATTGGTCCTGGGATTTAGAATGAACTCAGAGCCAGACCACAGCCCAATGTAGATGAGATTTTGGCTCTAAGGATAAGAATTAGCTCAGACCTGAAAACTCAGGTCAGATTCAGCTGGTCTGGTCTCCACGTCAACGGCGGTGCCAACAACTAATGTGTTTTTGGAATAATCTCACCCCTTTCACTCCCACTCCCTTCTCTCTGTGGCAGAGACATGGGACTGGCAGGGATCAACAGCACACAGCCTACACCTGGAGCAGAGCCAAGCTGGGTGCGATTTGTCCCAACCGTGTCATCGAAAAGTTGTAGCATCCTGCATGTTCCCTCCACCAGTTCTAAAGGGGAGCAGTGTGACTTGGGGACAATGTTACCACCATATGTTCTGTGTGCCATTGATGTGTGGGTCTCGGAGCTCTAACACTGTGTGACCGTGGCCTCTGCTCCTAGGGCTTCAGGAGAACCTAAGGTGTGGACGCGAGTGACTGTCCAGTAAGTGGGAAAAGAGCATGGACAGTTAGTCACAGGTGCGGTGACAGACTGAGAGAGAGAGAGTGTGTGTGTGTGTGTGTGTGTGTGTGTCATTGTAATGACTCTTTGGAAGAAACAGCACCTCTCATCTCTCCCTCCCACTTTCTTTATATTCTTCATAGTTTTGCCTTTGAGCTGTCGGCGCGGTGTTTGTAAGTAGAGAGAGCTGGATGCACATTTTGGAGCCAACCAGTCTGAGACTCCCGCCCGTGACTCTTAGGGCTTCACTTTCAGCATACACAATTGCTTGAATGCTTTTATCAGCAAGCGACAGCCAAATCCAATCTTAAGTAACCAAATGTCAGCAAAGTTTTCTAGTTTGGCATACAGGGAGCTGACGGTGTGGTGACCTGTATTGTGGAGGATCAGACTTTTACTTCTGCCATCCACAGTGGCTGTTCTTCCCGTACCTTTGCCCCTACCCTCGCCCCATGCTTGTGGTAGCATGATGCCTGATGCTTCACACTCAGCCTCACTTTCACCCAGACAGGTGGGGCAGCTACAGGCCACTTGCTTGTTTCTGATCAATCCCCAGAAGTACCTATGCTGCCTCCTGGTAAGCCCTATGACCTTGTGACACTTTCCTCTCTGTGCCCAAAGTTTCTAATTAGCCAACTGTAGGACAGTAACTATTTGTACAGATGTCGTTAGAATGCAACGAATGATGGTTGGCTCACTTTGGGGTTTCCCCAGACCAACTTCAGCAACCTGTTGGTGAGCCCTAGAATAAATGTAGTGAATTGTAACTAGCTTACAAAAGAGAGAAGCACGTCAGAGTGGGAGTGAAGAGCACACACCAAGGCATGCTGCACGCCATTAGCAGACCGTGTTTTCTGGAGCTCTTCGTTAAGTTTTTATATGTATTCATATATGTATTCATATGCTGTGTGATCATAATGGACAGTTGTGTAATAGTTCATGAAGAAAGATTGAGAAGCATTAGCTTGAGCTGATTAGGGTGAAAGGCTGAGGCAGGCGGTGTTCTCATTAGGGCATTGGGAGGGAAGGGGAGGTGCTAGGGAGAAATGCAAATTGCAAACCCTTCTGTAGGATTTACAGCATGGTAGCATACTGACTGAAGAGCTATGCTCACATGCAACCTGTGTAGCATCCTTGAGTCAGGCTTCCGTATCCAGTTTTAGAGAATGAAACTGTGGGGAGAAGCTAAATAACCAAGGCAAAGTCACAGCTGGTGGTGGCAGGGACCAACCCTGGAAGCCTGGCTCCAGAGCCCACAGCTGCAGGACACGGAAGCGGGCTCAGCCTTCAGTGCTCAGTATCGCTATGCAGATTTAGAGTAATCATCATGCTTCAAAATATCCACAAAGACTCTCCAAACAGTTGTCACCGGTAGGAATATTATTTTGGAAAGAGCAATTTGCTGTCATAAAATAGGCTTCTCTGATGTCTTCTCTAGACCAAGGTCCTATAGAGCAGCTCATGGAGGAGAGGAAATCTTTACTCACTATTGCCTGACTTATGCTTAGCAAAGGTGGTTTTACTATGCAGCTTGCTCAGTTTGCTATGACAAAGTGCTAGAGACGAGGTGACTTATAAACAGCCCTTCCAGTTATCTCTCTGCTACTGTAATAGATACCCAAGATAAGTCAACCTAGAAAGAGAAAAGGTTAATCTTGCCTCACAGGTTTAGCCCATAACCTGTTGACCCTATTGTTTTGGACATGTTATGGGACAATAGATTGTACTAAAAGTGTGTGTTAGGATAGGCTCATTCACCTAATGTTGTGTGGGAAAGAGAAGGAGAGGGCTGGAGTCTCCTTATTCCCATTGAACTCTTGTCTCCAGTGATCGGAAACCTCACAGTAGGCAACACATCTGAAGGTCTTCCAGCTCCCAGTGGAGGTGACCCGGAGACCAAGCCTTTAACATATGGGCCTTTGGGAGACATTCAAGCTTCAACTACAGCAGCAACAAAAAAATGACTTCCCACCATTGTGGAGACCAGAAGCAAGTTAAGGTGCCTGTGTGGATGGGCTCTGGTGACGACTCCACCTTGATTGCAGAAAGTTGACTTCTTGCCTTCTCACATGTCAGACAGAAGACAAGAGAGCTCCACTGGGCTCTTGTTTGTGAGCTCTTCATCTTCGTGGCTTGTCTGACGCACAAAGGTTCTGCCTGACATCCAGGAGTTAAAATCTCAACAGACGCAATTTGAGGAAACATAAACTTTAAATCCATGCTATCATGTTATACTCAAAAGAGCTTGTGAGACACAGCCAGGTCTCGAAAGAGGTGTGAATGGGTGTGTGTGGTACTGGGCTAGCATGAAGCTGTTTGGCCAAAACAACCCTGCAAAGCCCTCTGCTATCTGAGGCACGTGAGGTACTGGCCTAGTGCTTCGTATGGAAACACACAGTAGGAGCCACTGAGAGCCTGTGGCAAATCCAGGGCCGGGTTGACTCCAGTGCTCTAGTAGATTTTGTGGTCTCTTCCTGGAATATTTGGAGGACAAGCTGAAAAACCAAAGTGTGACCTTTATGTGCCCTGGTAAAAGCAGGAACAACAAAGAAATACCCCAGAGGAGTCTGACCTTATTTTATATGGGGCCATCTTGGTGAGGCTAATGTAATACAGTAGAGGAAGGATTTTTTTAAAAAGTCCCAAGAGGACTAATAAAATGGCTTTGAATTTCATTATGTAGTAGAAAGAGGCACAAATCCAATTAGCCACAAAATGAGACTTTTTCTATCCCTTCCCTGAAGCTGATCCAAAGATAAGCTGTGCCCATGCGTATGCTGGGGCTGCCTTTAAGATCTCCATTGTGAAGGAAGATGGTCTTGTCAAGTGTTCAGACCTTAACTTCCCCCTTTGTATGATGCCAGTGAAAGTGGTGTGCCCCATGGCTCTGGTGGGTGGCTGTGCTCTGTGTTCTCAGTCCACCCTCGGGCACACGGTGACATTATGGGCTGTTGCTTTTATGAACTCATGTGGTAAGTTATGTCATAACTGTGGGGCAACAGAGCTTTTGACTTTCTAACCTGGTTCTTTGATGTCCTCTCAGTGCTTTCATTCTTCTAAACCTAACTGACGCCCACCCACGATGGTCAGAATGACAGTAAACATAAAGGACCATGTGCTCGAAGTCATGGCCGAGTTTAGAGTAAGTGGAGAAATATTAGTGAGATTTTTTCTTTCTATCCGGGCTTTCAGAGAACTCTGCAGATGATGGGAGCTTGGAACATGTTACCATTTATTTGTTCTTCATTCATATTCTCTTGTTTAAGTCAGGCAGCTGGTTTCCTTTTTGTTTACTCTGTTTCACTGTAGTTCGTGTGAAACTAGGGACCACATCACATCAGGCAGAGGAAGCAGTCTCAATTGGGCAAATTGTTGACCTTGAGATGGAGAAAAAAAGACACCAACAAAAGAAGACAACAGAGCTCACTCCATGTCTCTTGAAAGACTTGCTCTGTAGGAGCATGTACTAAACCTCTTTGCATTTTGAGGGTTAAAGACATCCTTTGGCCAAGCCACCCCTTGAGGATGGAGAAGTGGAGCATTCCTAAGGAGGAATTAGGAAACGATTGGGCAAAATACATCTTTGATATTATCAGTGGGTGATTAAGCCATGTTGAAACCTACGTATGCATTTAGGGAGTCAATAACCCCAATGGCCTTCATTTCCCAATGCTGTGTATCTAGGGAAAGCAGTGCATACTGATTGCTGTGGTTGCTATGCATTCTGTGTCTAGGCCCAGCTTAGCTGTATCCTCTGCTCACGGTCCCACCACTAGACCTATGGTAATGGCTTGGCTTGTGGGGTCTCCTTTATCTGATCACATGAATATGCCTAGTATCATCTGATGTAGCAGGGCTCCAGGGTTCTTGGCAAAATGCAGTTCTCTGTGATTGTAAACTAAAGGTCTTTGGCTCCCAAAGGCCTTGTATAGTTTTGTCATATTCTCTCCAAAGGCAAGCGATGGCACACAGGTATCTCTTTGTCAACATCACCAGGAGTAGACTCCTTGTCTGATCTTAACTGGTTTCAGCTTGTTTCTTGGGCCCAGGGCAGACAACATGGGTCTCGAGACTGTTCTCTGGCTTTCAGACCCCAGATTTTTGGCATGTATGGGCGACTCTCTATGGGTTACTCAACCTTTATGTGTTCAAAAGTCTCCTGACTTATAAACTGGAAAAATGAAGATAGTTACTTCCTAGGATTGTTAGAAGTTTGTGATATGTCACTTAGAAGTAAGTCTGGGGCATGTCGGGCATTTACCATTGTATACTTATATTTTTTAAAACCTACTTTTTTAACTATGTTTTTTTAAGTAAGGTTCTTGAATGCTTTAACCTTTGCTCTAGCCCACCACCCACCAGAGGGAGTGGAAAGAAAAGGTTAGTAGGGCAAAGGAGGATGTGGACCTGTTTAGAAATGGTTCGTTGGAGCAAATCCAATCTGTGTTGTGAGGATATCAGACGTTCAGTTCACACAAATCGGCAGCAACAGCTCAGTCCAGAGGAAACCAAATCTAATTGGTCCAAGCCTGCAGAAGCAGAAAGAAGCCCTAGGAACACCACCAGAAGTTCTTTGGTGCATTTCTCTCTATGAAGTCATGACAAGCAATGACCAGAAAAGAATGGCAAGGCGTACCAATACCACACAGCACTGCCCACTGTCTGCTGGGTTAGATTTATATCCTTTTCAAATATCACTTGTTCTCTCAAGCACCCTCTCTAGCAAAACATCACATGTCCTTTTTTATTGCTACTTCTCTAGAAACACTGAGTGTCTGTTTTCAGTTGAACATCACATGGCAGAATGGAGTCTTCAAAGAAACCAGAAAAAATTTCACTTTATACCATTGTTTTTGTGTGTCTGCTGTATGCCATTCACCATGCCACTCAAGGAGCTGGGGAAAAGAGCCCTAGTCTGGTCATCTTAGGGTCTGTAGATATTCAAACCAAAGGGACTTGCCACCCGTGATCAGTGTTTCAGCATGACCAAAGACAGAGTAACAGCCTCTAGAAGAAATGGGCAGACTCACAGGTGTGTGTGTGTGTGTGTGTGTGTGTGTGTGTGTGTGTGTGTGTTTGTGTGTGTTTGTGTGTGCATGAGTGTGTGTGTGTATGGATGTGTGTATGTGTGTATGGGTGTGTGTGTGTGCATGCATGTGCGTGTGAACTTGGATGGGTTTGCACAGATAGGAGAAGCGGAGTGGGCAGGAGGCTGGGTCACATGCCAGAACATAGGAAATGGTCTTGAAATGCTTTAGAGTATTCAAGGAATGGGGTCAGCTTCCGAGGGATGAGATGAAGCATTTGTAGGAGTGGACTGAGGTTATACAAGGATGGGAAGTGATGGGGGATATGCAGTGAATAGGAATTAGGGCAAGAAAGTTCCTTTAGGCAAGGGTTTCTCAGAATCCTGTAATTGTATTTGTCTTTGGGCAGAGGCCTTGAAAAGGTTCATTCATTAGATAAAAGGTTACGTCTTGGGGTTGACGTCAGATCTTTTATGGTGACTACTTGGATGATCTTCCTCCTGTTCCCATTGGGAGTTTGATAATCTGGTTATTGGGAGCACAGAAGGAAAAATACCTGAGAATGCAGTCATTTGTGCTCATCCGTGGAGTAGGTGGTTTCTGAACTGGTGGTTTGTGTCATTTTCTCTTTCCTTTGATGGTGTTGGAATTCCGCTTACTACACACACAGTCCTTTACTTAGAAATGACTCACACGCTAAACATTCTTTCTTACTCTAGTTATGGGTACCGAGCCCAGGATCTCATGCATGCTAGGGTAGTGTTCTACTATTGACCGCCATCCCAGCCTCTACAAGTTCATTTCAAGTCAGTTGTTGGGACCACCAACTGCTCAGCTACATAGAAATTATAATGCAACTGGTTGCTAGGTCTTGAGGAATATTCTGGACTTTTACGGTACAAACTACCTGAGTAGTTGCTAACATTCTCAAACAAATGACATAATTATAATTCTAATGGCCTTTGTTTTAAAAGGCTGGAATGATGGTTCAGCAGTGAAGGGCACTGGCTGTTCTTCCAGAAGACTCAGGTTCAATCTCCAGATCTCACATTGTTCCTCACAACCCTCTGGGATCTGATGCCTTCTTCTGGTCTCTGGTGGCACTGCATGAATGTGGTACTCATGCATGCAGACAAAACACACATACATATGAAATAATAAAACAGTCTTAAAACTTAAAAATTAGGCCAACGGTAATGCTGGACAGAGACAGTGATGTGACGATGATTATCCATTCTACTTAGATCTGTATATACTCCAAATCCCTGGGAGCATCAGTTAATTGAAAAAATAAAACCTGACTGGGAGATCAGTACAGACCAGAAAACTGGGGCTCTAAGAAGTGATGTTGCTGTTCCAGTCACAGGCACTGTCAGTTTTAGGAGATGAGGGCTGTGAGACAAGAAGATCTCGAAGCCATGCATTTCTAAATATTTGGAGGAGGGCATCATAGATCTTTAAAAGATATGACCTTGGGTTTTGTCATCTTGTTGCAACAAGATGCATTAGAAACTGTACAGTAGAAAGTTCCAAATGTCAAAACGTCTTCCCATAGCAAACCACTTGAGTAGGCATATGTCCCTTCACTTGAAAAAGATACTGGGCAAGGCAAATTGTTTCATTGTAGAATATATGTCTATGTCTATATATGTATGTATGTGTCCATACATATGTAAGTGTATGATATGTATATATGTTTCTAGAAAGTGCAGGAGAGAAAGAGGAGAGGAGAAGAGAGGCCAGGGGAGAAGGGGAGAAGAGGAGGGAGGCATTATGTGACAAGGAAGCAGCTATTTACTGACACTGAGCCCTGCCCTCAGGATCCCTTAGCTATTTCTTACAGGATTTATTACATGGCTAATAAATCATTACTTTTAAAAGTAACAAAATTAAAATTTTTAGGATGGACAACACAATGTTTTGACACATGTATTCATTGTAGAATGACTAAATCAAGCTAATGGACACAGGCATCACTCCGTGTAAATACCATTCCATTGTTACAGGAAAGCCTCACACCTAGTCTACTGGTGACTTTCAAGTAGACAGTGTATCGTTATTAACGATTTATTGGGTGATTTAACATTTTCAAGGATGCTCTTTAAAATTGGGGAACTGAGGACTGTTTTCCTATACGTTCCGTGGGCCCAAATACCCTTTTTGTATATCGCCTTTGTGAAGAGTTTGATGAGCTTATGAAAAGATGATTTAGCATAATTTAGATGGCGTTAGTCAATAACATGAGGGGTCTGTGGCCGCTTAGCTGTCTCCACATGCACCCTCAGGCCTTGAGAGAAGGGCGGATCCCCACTCCCCGTGGCACAGCAGCGTCCCCAAAGTTTCCCTTCTGTTCCATTCCGTGCATTGTCTCTAGGGATTGCTGCCTTCCTTCTCATACCTAGTGGTAAGTCCCGTGGAGTACCTCCCTTGGCTGTGCTAAGGAGAGAGAGAACATTTTAACCACATCAGTCTTGGAAAAATCATTTTCAAGTATTTTAAATTAAAGTTGCTCCTTGACAGTCGTGTATGTGTAATACACTTCGATCACTCGCTGTCTCTTACCTTTCTCTCACCCCGGTCATCCTGTCTGCTTTACCGTAAGTCCCTTTACCTCGTCTCTTACCACGTCTTTTCGTTTTATTTTGTGACCCACGGACTTTAACCAGAGCACAGGTTTGAAAACATCCATTAGAGAGACTGGTAGGCTCACCATTGGGTACACGACGGAAGACATTGGCTGTCTGTCCCTCAGAATACATCAATAACCAACAGTTCATCATGGAGGACCAGAGCCCGGGAACCTCGTCATCCACAATTGGCTGTTTATGGGCCCGGTTCAGACAATGGTAGCTGCTTGCAGGGGATCCTGTTTACAATGGCTGTGTTGTGCCTAAAGATAACATTTTAGATATCTTTTTCTCCACCCTCCAGCCTTTACACTCACAGTCCTGGTGGATGCTATGTGGGGCACAGGGAGAAAAGACATCAATGACCCGGCTGTGAGGGCTACGACCTGCAGTCTGCCAGGTAAGAAGTGCTCAGTGCTGCGGTAGTGTCACAGCAGTTATGGGGTTAACCAATTGCTTCACCTGGTGTGGGAAGCTTGCTCCACAGGAGGGACTGCATGCCCGATACTGTAATGTCACAGGTCCTGGGCTCTGGTGGGATAGGGGCAGGAAGGGGGATCTTCCTACTGCTGATCTAAGTTGACTTGAGACTGAAACACATTATAAATATTTACATTTTTGCTTATAGACAAATGCTACTCTTGGCATCAATCAGAGAAGTTTCTGTTTGCATAAGCAGCATGGGTGCAGAATCACTCATGGCCACTTAAGATGCCGAAAAATCGGTGACAACTTCTAATTTTAACAGCCAGGCAGGGCAGAATGCTTCAGTTTTCCCAGGAACTTATTTTTCCTTCTACAGTACATTTAAACTCCATTGTTCCCAGCGTGTTTATTCGTAAGATGGATCTAATTTCTGTCCTTGAAATGTCTTTAGAAAGTCTATCAGGAGAAGGGTAGGGCGGCACATGGTGCTTAACGGTAGTTTTAAAGTTTCAGAAGTGATTTAGCTTGACCCAAGGGCCACATGGCACAGCGTGCAACTGTGATAAATCTAAGAAATAAGTAAACAAATAAATAAATAAACATAAATGCCTCAGAGGAGGCGGCTGGCCAATAGGCAGGGAGGCAGTTGGCATTTAGTTTTACAAGAACAGCTGTGAGTCCCACATGCTCAGGACAGTTAGAATGTCCCTAGAACGGCTCGTCTGGGTGTGGGACAGACTTGAGGCTGGAACTATAAATGTGTTCCCCTAAGACAGTGACTTCATGGCTATAGGCCAGGAATGCTTATTTCTTTCTTCCCATGCTGTGTGGTAAATTCAAGAGTCACAACTTACACGTTTTTTTGCATAGGCTTTTTTTTTTTTTGGGTACATAGTCTCTGAACCTTTATGAGGTAAGTAAGTGGAAGATCTCCTGTTCGTTACTGTGCGCATGTAAACCCCTGACACGTGTGTCAATCAAACACATGAAAGAATTGTGCAGTCTAGTGTCGGCAGGTAGGTCTGTCTTCAGCACTCTTGCAAGCTGAAGGGAAGGTTAAAGTGGAGTTTTCTTCTGCAATGGCCTGTTGTCACCACAGTCAGCAAGTGATGGCATGAAACCAAAGTTTCTTTTGTCCATGTCCTTCTACGTCAGCTGCCACCAGAAGGTGTGGCCCAGCTTTATCATGGGTCTTCCTGCCTCACATAATCTGATAAAGAAAATTTCTCACAGGAGTGCCGAACAGCTTGGCTTGTAGTTGATTCTAAATTCAGTCAAATTGATAACCACAGTTAGCCACCACACTACTAACCGGTCATCTGTCATGTTCCCATCTCCCTGTGTGTATAGTGTGAGGCCTGTGATCTATTGGCTGCTGGGCCTGTCCACTCTTATGCTTACAAACAGCCTGTGTACTTTGTCATTTGTCCCAGAGAGCTGAGACGTTTATTCATGATCCAACTCAGTTATTTGTTTCTGACTCAGGATCCACCTTAGACAAGGTCTCTTCTGTCATCATGAGCCTCCCTTCTTCTGCCCCCATTTTTAAAATTATTTAATTAATTTTTACACTCCAGATTCCCCTCCCAGTCCACCCTCTGACTGCTCCACATCCCATACCTCCTCTCCACCCCCTTGTCTCTACAAGGATGTTCCCATCCAACCCACCCCACCAGACTTCTCAACTTCCTGGGGCCTCCAGTCTCCAGAGGGCTAGGCGCATCCTCTCTGACTGAACCGAGACCTAGAGTCCTCTGCTGTATATGTCTTGAAAGCCTCATCTCAGCTGGTGTATGCTGCCTGGTTGGTGACCCAGTGTCTGAGAGGTCTCGGTGTTCCAGATTAATTGAGACTGCTGGTCCTCCTACAGGGTTGCCCTCCTCCTCAGCTTCCTCCAGCTTTTCCCTAATTCAACCACAGGGGTCAGCAGCTTCTGTTCCTTGGTTGGGTGCACATGTCTGCATCTGACTCTTTCAGCTGCTTGTTGGGTCTTTCGGAGTTCTGCCCCCATTTTTAATGGAAAAAAAATCCATTTTCCATGGGGCCTATTATCAGTAGCACATTGCAGATTCTCTCTCAGAAACCAACATCTCTTTGCAAGAAGCTTATCTTGTGATTGATGATAGAGTCTGGCCAGAGATTTTTCCTATAGCATGGGATTTTCTAATGTGGGCAAAATCAAGGTTCACCTAGAATCACTTTCAATGTGATAAGTAGCTGGATACCCTGGGCATCCCCGACCCCTGAGAGACAGATGTTAAGGGCAGCCAGAAGGTTCAAAGTTATTTGCAGCAAAAGGCTTGTTCCTCGTACATGGGGTGGGCGTACACTCATCTCAGGTGTCACCACCAACTGCAGACATTTCATCACCTTTCTTCCTTCCCATGCCATGTCTTGGGTTTCAGGCAGGGAGGTAACCAGACCCTTCACATTTGCTACAGTGATGCTGTTTCAGGCCCTGTGTTTTTGACCTTACGAGTCACCTGTTCCTCTTGAAGTAGTGTCACTCTGTTGGGTCGTACATCTACTGTCCAGATTGTCCCAACAACATCGGCGATGATTTGTAGTTCAAATTCATGTCATTGTTTCATGTGGCTCTTGCCTTGAGTAGCAGGAAGGGTGGTTGGACATCAGCTGTAGGTATAGATTAACTTCTGACAGATTGGAAGGCTCTGTGGATTCCCCTGACCCTGGATGGTCATTCAATCCCTCCACAGTCTTTGTGCCTACTACACAAGTCTCTGTGCACTAGCCATTTATTAAGAGCACAGACTTTTAACCATTCCCTAGCTCTTCACTAGTAAGCCCTTACAGCTGAACAAGGTCTACACAGCTGCACACAAAGCTAGGACTCTTGTTAGCTTCACCATCTCAGACTAACAAGGGAACTTATTGACCCAGGTAACTTAGAAGCCCAGGAATGCACCTAGAATGCTAGGAGCAAAGGGACCAAGAGTCTCAGTCCAGGTCCTTAGCCCTTCTCCCAACTGTCCTCCCAGATCTCTAGTCTTTTATGGTCTTGGCTTCACAGTACAGATAACCTCTTTAGAAGTAATGGGAAAGGCAGTTGCCTCTCCTAAATTGCACATCTACCCTACTCCAGAGGAGGGAGCCATTTGCATATTCTGATGTCATATCAGTCCTGAGTCAAGCCTGCTTGGCTCTGCTGTCTCTCCTAGAATAGCAATTAACGACAGACTGTCGTGACACACGTGTCCTGACACATGTGGCCATTTCTGTCCATTGCCATCAGGGTTGAAGCCTGACACAGTGATGGCAACCCCACTGTGAAGAGACTGTGAAGGCCACTGTAATTGGTCCCTTCTATCTCCCTGTCCCTTTTAACCCTTCCCGACCAGGTTACCTTCTAAGCACATTGAACTGTTTCTGAGCAGAAAACCTCCCATTACTCCAGTTTTCTCTCTGTCTTTAGTGGGATCCTTTTCTTATCCTTCTTCACTTGTGGAAATTCTTCTCAGTCTTCAAGATTCAATTAATGTAGACACACACACACACACACACACACACACACACACTTGGATAGATGGATGGAGGGAAGGAGGGAGGGAGAGAGGTAGAGAGACAGAAAGGGAGGGAGGGATGGAAGGATGGAAAAAGAGAGAGGTAGAGAGAGAAAGAGAGAGGGAGAGAAAGAGAGAGAGAGAGAGAGAGAGAGAGAGAGAGAGAGAGAGAGAGAGAGCACAAGAAGGAACCCTAGACTGAGGACCAGTGCCAGAGTGATGAGAGCTCCCAAGACATTGACATTTACTAGCCCCACAGGGTACCCACCATCCTATGCATTCGAATGTTCTGCATATTTATATAAAACAGCCACAGCACCTCACCCAGACCACTGCACATCACACTTGGGAGAAAGACACATATGTCATTCATTTTCTCAAAGATGAAGTCTAAGGATTTACTTAAGGACCAAAGAATGTCGTGAGGTAATTTTCCGAAGTGCAGCAGGTGGCGTGGTGACGATCAGTTGGCCGGCTTGCTCACCTCCTCATCACAACTAACTGGCTGAGGCTTTGCCTTTCCAGCCTGATGGAATTTTCAAGGAGGCTGAGAAAGCTGCACTACCTCTCCAGGAGAGAGATCCTATGAGCTAGCCTGTCCCTGAGCCTCAGAATGCAGGAGTTGGTCGGACTAGAGGTGTTTTAAATGTCGTTATTGTGGACTCAGCCAGGGTGACAGTAACAACTCAGGAAACAAAGTATTTGTCCAGAGTTCCCAGAGTGGCTAGTTTTTCTTTTTACTTTAAGACTGGTCACATTACCTCATGGCTGGTTGTAGATATACCCCTGATCTCAGCAATCCAGAATCATTGACCCTCAACTGACAGAAAATAACTAAAATTACTTTAAGCCAAAAGAAGGCCTTATTGGCTAAGTAACCAAATATTTTGTTAGATCCAGAGGTCCTAACTATGCCTCTCATCCTGTCTCTCTCTTTCTTTCCTACACTGGCTCTGTTGTTCAGGTTTGCTAAGATTCACTTAAACTGTTAAGAGCAATGAGATGGCTACAGGTCTTGATGCTGAGGAGAGAGGGTCCTGACAGACTGTCTCTGAACCACTCATGAACCATATGGCTCTGTCTGGCTGAGTCTGAGGTCCAGGCCTCTGGAGCTTGGTGTTGGGTTAGACCTTCCTGAACCGTAGCTACCTGGACTAGGAGAATAGGTTCTTGAGAGGCACCTGGAACATCAGAATTAGAAGGCAGAAGCAGGGGCATTGAGTAAATACTCTTCTTTAGGGAGAGTGTCATGAGGTTTCCTCACCGCCTTACTCCTGGGAAAGGGCTTCCTATAGTAAGGGGTAGCCAAATACCGAGAGAGGGAACCTAATTCCCAGAGGAATACTTTCTTCTGCATCTCTCTCCCATGGACGATACACACCTTCCAAGCATTCATGGTTTTTAGCATTTTGTCTCTCTCACTTAAAGATTATATTTATTCAAATCATCCTAAATTTGTTATTCAAAGTCAGACATTCCAGCACTATTGCTTCTGACCCTGTCCTTTAGCAAATTGGTCGGCACTTTGGTAAATCTTGACCACAGCATTGCGTGTACATCTCGGGGGTCCTTGGATTTTCTCAACCTTGTGTCCTGCCATTCATCAGTTCCTCTGCTCACTCCTGCTCTGCTTCCCACGCTTAGGAGGGCCCAGCCATCCTGCAGCTGATGCCCTCCCACTAACCTGTCTGAATTTCCTCATTTTCTCACCTCGTCCCACGTCAGATGCTCGGCAAGCTTGGGCTGGGTGAGCAAGCCCAGGTGATGCCACATGGAAGCCCTGGTTGGCTGGGCTGGGGTAAGTGGCATTAACCAGAGATTAGTAGGACATGGCAAAGTGCTAAATAGATACATTCCTTCCCTCCCCTCCCTCCTTTAGTCTCTTTCATTTTGAGGTTCATTATGAAGCAGAAGCCAGCATCACATACATTTCTTTGCACTGTTCTTTAGACTCCCTGTTCATTTTCTTTCTTTCTTTCTTTTTCTTTTTTCTTTCTTTCTTTCTTTTTTTTTTTTTTTTTGGTTGAATTGCCTGGGAATTGTACCTCCCAAAGAAAACAGAACTTAATTCCTGCTTTGATTCTCTTCTCTAGGAGACCGAGGCTAATGTGGCATTATTTTCTTTTTATGTGACACTTTCTCTAAAAGTGCAGATAAGACTGTGTTTCTAGTCCATTCCCTGTTGGCAAGATGGATAAACTGAGACGCATGAAGGACGTCTCTTGTTCAAAGTTATTGGCTTCATTGCCGAGCCGCTTAACCACACAATCCAAGCTTTCTGTCTTCTCAGTAATAACTCTGGACCTCATGGAAAGTCTAGGTCTACACATACAAAGAGTAGAGAATAATTGGAGTAGTTATTCCAATTACTGAGGCTAGCAACCCAACTTAAAATAACCATATTAACGAGCGCTATGACTCCACATCACAGGGTATGTCTAGAAACGGCCAAAAACAAGGGATCGGTTTCTTGTCACTGTATTAAGTGCTGTTACTGGTGATAGTGGTGGTGTGCTTTTAAGCTGTTGATTCTAGTTGTTGAAATATTTTACATTTGGGTCAGTTCTTTACTTTTTGATTAAGGATGACAAGAATGGCATTCTAGGAAAGACAACTGATTTCTCGAAAGATGGATGGAAGAAAAAGTTCAGATTTGCCCATGGTATGGTATGAGTGTGAAGGAGACAAAAACATTACTTAGTATGTGGGCATTTTTGTGTTTGATGACATTGGTTCTAAAGTGACTCCTTGCCAGTGCTTTGTGTTTGCTTAAAATGAGTTTTTATTTTTATCTATTTTTACCATCTAATCTTTTAAAATTTGTTATTTTACTTTGTGTGTGTGTGTGTGTGTGTGTGTGTGTGTTTACACGTATGTGCAGCCCATGTGTGCTTGCTGTGCTCAGAGGTGAGAAGAGGGCACTGGCTTCCTTGGAGCCGGGATGATAAATGATTCTGAGCTGTCATATGGTGCTGGGAACTGAATCTGGATCCACTGAAAGAACAGCAAGTACTTGTAATAGCGGAGGCTTTTCCGGCCTCTACTTATTGCTCATGTCAATGATTTATATCCTGGCCTGCTACTTGGAAAAAACACCATGCAAGAGGACTCTAATGCAGAAAAAACTCCGGTGACAGACTAAGTTCCAGCCCCAATGCAAAGGGCACCCTTACTGCTTTGGTCTTTTGCTTGGGTGTGGATGTTGCTACTTCAGGTGGGGAGACTGAGCCTTGTGTTGTGTTTCCTGCTGTCCTTCAAGAGTTTTAAAATTGCTCCTGGGGGAGTGACGTTCAGACTTCAGCTGCATAAACTGCATTGTGACTTTAGACATCATGGAGCGCCTGTGTCTAGAGAAGTCAGTGCTGGTCTGGTGTGAACTCTGCTCCTTTGCTTGGGACACCAAAATGTAAATGTCAAAATAATACATTTTCTGAGACTGTTTGAAAGTGTTTACCTGGTGACCTGTAAAGAAAGCCAAGTAGACAGATATTTAAAGTATTAAAAGTAGGGGGAGTCTCTGTTTTGTTAGGATGTGAACCCAAAAGAAGAAGAAAACGCCTAACATGTCCTGAAGGTCATGAACAGGTTGGTGTTAGGTTCTTGATTGGTTCCTTATTTGGCATCTGACTTTGTTTGTCCAGTGGCAAACGTCTGGGAAGGAGTGGTGAAACTGGAGACACAAGAGCTTTACCAGGAACTGAAGCAAAGATCACACTTTGTTTGAGCAGAGCCTTGAAATATACTGTTAGTGTTTTCTAGCTGGTGTGATAGAGGCCGTGACATAGCCATGGTGTCCAAGACTCTTCTATGTTAAGCAGTTCTGTGCGGCAGACTCAGGAGTTCGTGGTCTATGCTATTCCCATGGCCGCCCTTCTCTTGCGTCTCACCTTCATACACTCAGCTGTTGGATGAATAGTCAGGTTCCTATCAGTTGAGTAACCGTGCTGATCAAGAGTATGGAATAAATGAGAACAGCATGGTCCAAATTCTTCTTTCCTGACTCATTCTCTCCAGAGTCTCAGAAGAAGCATGGAGATTCCAAGAGAGCCCCCAGTTTGTGGGGAGGATGAAGAGGTTCCAAAAACGAATAAGAATTGGCAGCTTAGGGTTGTGAACCTGTCAACACCTTGAGACAGAGAAACAAATGGCTAAGATCTGGAGCGGAGAGGAACATTTTAAAACAAAGGACTTCTGCCAAAGATTCCTTAACATCCACTCCCCTTAAAATCACAACATTACAAGAAAGACACAACGGAATTTGAATACATCCATTTTCAATGAACAAACAAAGACTTACCCTTTCCCAGGAGGCAGAAACAAGTTACTGAGCCTGGTAAGAATTTACTTTTCCACAGAAAAGTAACCAGCATTTTAGTATAAGTTGATTTAGGCTCTAAGTGTGTAGAACACAATGTTTGACTTTATAAAAGAAGACCACAGAGTAGAATTAGTTTGACAGTCACCTCCTTCATACATAGAGGCAATATGGTGACCTGTGCTGAAAGCCGAGTAGACAAACATTGAAAGTATAGAGGAGGCTCTATTTTATTAGAAAATGTCTAACATGTCATACTGGTCTCATGGACAGGTTTGAAAGTTATAGGGCACAGTGTTTTGTTCAAGCTTGTGATTCTTATGAAAGAAACGGGGACATCTAAAATGTTTGGATTAAGTTTCTAGTAACACAGTCCTCAGTATTCTCAACCACAGTTAATTTTGCCATTGCCCTGACCTTTATTAGCTAAATTAAAAAAATCACTTACATGACAATTACTCTAGCACAGTTATGATATTATAATCTATAGATTCTTTTAGAAAGTAAAGCCAAGAAGAATGTGCCTATGTATCCTTAATCTCCAGACCAATATCATTGTTAAAGATCAAAGATGTAACCAGGGAATATCCAGCTTCAATGCTATGTGGGTATGACAGCTGCCTCTGTACTTTGAACAGATCAATAACATTCATCTTTTTGGACACTTTTTAACATATTCTCTTAACAGAAACATACTTCTCACACATGGTTACGTTGATTAAGAATGGTGTAGTGGGGTTTCTCCGTCATTTATTTTTAATTATTCTGATGCATGGCACTTGCTGCATACCATGTCTTAAAAGCTATCTATGTTTGTTGGGAGATGATTATGCATAGACAATACAAAATGCTGTGTAATTTTTAGCAACAGTGATAGTGTATATTCCTTTAAAAATAGGTATCTGTGCCATGCTATAGAGATCTACACTATACTAGAGAACACGCTGGTCTCATCTTCACAGATTTGTCTCAGCGGGGACAATGGTGATCAGCATCCACACACACACACACACACACACACACACACACACACACACACACACACACACACCAATCCCCTGCCTTTCACCCTGGAGATAGACTGAAGGATGTAACAAGCCACCACAAAGTGATGTGCTACTAATTTATTTATACTTCTGGCTTGGGATTTTCCTGACTTGGTGTGGGGAGACGTTAAGTTTTATGTCGCTTGTTGAGCCTTGTTTTTTCGTCTGGGATGAAATCAGAAGATGGGCCAGCAGTATATCCGGAAGACTGAATTGTTCTTTTACATCTTTAAGAATCTGTGAGAAGCAAGAGGGGAATCCACTTAAATTGAGCACATTACCTAGAGACCCAACACAACTAATGAGCAGCAACCAGTTATTCTGTTGGAGTCAAACAGTAACACAGTTAATTTGAGGTTATCCGCAATCCACGACCACTCCAAGAGAACTGCCAAAAGAGAAGGAACTTCACTGGGGATACCACCTAGGCAATAGATGTCAGGAAATGGAGATCCTGCCTCTGGTGGCCTGAAGGACTTCTCAGGTAACCCTTGCCAGCCTAGTGGAAAGAAACCCAGAGAGGCACTGTACCTAACAGAACAGCTGTGGAAACAAAAGGCCAGAAAGATCTATGGGGAGTACAAAACAGACCAAACAGCCAGGAGTCATCTGAGAAGACAGGAAGCAGAGATGGTTGTCTTTGCAGGATAGATATTTTGACATTTGTATCTTACATTATTAGGATTCAATTAAGATATATTTTGAAGAAATCTTCTACAGTATGAGCAGAAATAAGAGCATCACATAACACTGCATCTGATATCCTTATGGGGAATTCAAAGAGCAGGGATGGAGTTACAGGACACCAAGCAAAAACATAGGGCCCATGGATGGGAACAGTCACCATGGATGGGGCAGTCAACAGGATCCGGGACTGCCAAGACATCTGTCCATTGGGGCTATGCCCAGTGCTGGTCTCAAGGTATTGATCCCAACATCTTTGGATTCGGTCCTAGAGTCTCTTTTTGTACTGCTCTAGTAGATGCCATCGGCACGTTACTGTGATTTCCTGCCCACTGCCTTAGGTTGGCTTTCTGCTTCTGTGGTGGGAATGGGGAGAAAGAGCAAGAGTCACCAGAGACCTGCAAGGCAATTTGCAAATGCTCATTTGTTAGTGAGCCATCATGCCACACATGACTGTTGCAGATGCTGTTGGTACAGATGGCCAAGGCCTGGCTCCTGGGGGTGTCTTCCTGAGGCTAGGGAGCAGGAAGGGGACAATCAAGTTAACCTCTCTGTGTCTTTCTTGTCATCGTCATCCTGCCTGACCATTTGCTCCTCTCTGCATGTGTTCCCTGTGCCAAAAACCTGCTTAATTCTGTGTTTCCTCAGGCCCAGTCTTCGTAGCCAAGACCCAGCATCTGGGTGAAGCCAGCATGTGACAGATTTATGCTCAGGAAGGGCAAGACCCCAGCAGTTCTTTCAGAATATGGGAAAGAAGCGATAGGTTCGGTGGCCCTGGCAGCACAGAGAGAGCTTTGGGTGCATGCTTGCAGAGCTTGGCTAAGCGCCCCGAGTGGTCTGTGTGGAACATTGTGGAATGTGTGAAGAACTTTAGCTGAAGCACTGTAGCACAGCAGCCCGACCTCAGGGCTTGGCAGACACACTCTCCAGCTCTCAGTCTGGTACAAAGCGCTATCATTACTGTTTGGAAGTCACTCCCTCTAATTGGAAAGACTTCCAGGAAACATGCTAGGAGTCACAAACATAGCCATTACAAAACACAGGGTGACTGGCATGCATCCTCGAAGGTTGTTCCCCCCACCCCCTGGTCTTTAGAGCCTTGGGCAGGATAGGGCAGGTGGGGGAGGGTAAGGGAGAAGAGGGGACTATTTTCCCCAGTAAACCCAGAAAGCTGAGGTATATGTGGAACTCCTTCAGTAAGTTTAGCTGGGGCTGGAGGATCTTTGAGGCAAACCCAACAGTTTGTGAGTCTGTCCCAGGGGGAGGCAGGCACTGAGGCTGACAATTAGAGAAGTGGGAAGTGGCTCCTTGGTGCTGAGTTTGGCACAGAGTTTTGGGCTCCATTGGAGTTTTTGGCTTCCAAGCTAAATTCAGGGGGTATTGAAACCCACAGCAACCCAAACAAGGTTGAGGCTTGGCAGGAAGTTGCTGTGGGCTTGCACCGCTCTTCACACGGCTCTGGGCCTGGGCAGATCTCTCAGAGGAGTGAGTAGTCTTTCACTGCCAATCCTGTTTCTTTGGACTCATTTGAACCCACACCACTGAACTCATTTGCTTAGGGACTGAGTTTTCCCAGAAGCAAAGGCCCTTCTAACCCGTCCTTGGTTGGTCTTATTTACCCTGTAGCCTGCCAGCTAAGGAAGCTTAGGGTTGTTTTTGTGGAGAACTCATACTGAGATTTGAAGAGAGGTGTGTGTGTGTGTGGTGTGTGTGTGTGTGTGTAAGGAAAATATGAACAGAGATTTGGAACCAAGAATTTTTAGACTGCTAGTGTGAACCCCCACCCATCAGTCGTCCTAGAAAAACAGGCGATGTCGTCATAGCAGCTGCTGATGGCCTGACAGACAGTTTCCGCAGCGCTACATGAGGCCCTTTGGTGTCCCTGTCAGGAGATTGGCAGCTGAATGACACCAATGAGGCTGGGCCTGTATTCCCTCTGGGAATGCCGCCCTAATTGATAGACAGAAGGCAAAGAGAAGGATTGTTTTTGAACCTGAAAAGAATCCCCTTTTTTCTCCCTAAAGCTCACGCCCCCCTCTCCTCAGCTTTACCTCCCCACTCTTCTTTTTTTTTTAAAGGTGTTTTGTTCCAGAGAAGTTACAGAGCTTAATGGAACTGAATGACTTTTACCCTTCTCAATCTGTCAGTCAAAAGGCCCGACTCTGAGCCTGTTAAATAAAGTCCTTTCAGAGGCAGACAGGAGAGGAATGTGTCAGTCACGCAACAGACCCCGTTGTGTTTTCATCTGTCAGAGGGGTGACGGGGGAGAGCCTCAGGCCCCAGGCAGGGCACATTCCCAGCAGCGGCTAAGAGGCCTTGACAAATCCAGGTGTGCAGCCAGAAGGTCCCCATTCACCCACATTCTTGAGGCACAGACTTGGAGCCCCAGGCACTCCGCTTTGCCGTCAACTATGAGATGTTTGGGCAAACATTCAGCGCAGGGCTCACGCTAAGCATTTTTAACATAAAACCAACCACTAAGTGCCGGGTGGCTGTGCAAGGCAAGGCTTTCACATTAATACACCGCTTAGTGGGAAATACTGCAGACAGCAGTGCTCCTGTCGAGGGGCCTTTGGGTAGACTCGAATTCCAAACCAATTTTGTAGACTGCTTTTCCCTTTCCCTAATACTCTCCCTTCCCCGTTATATGACAATCCATTAATCTTGCCCGTTTACTTAAATTGCTGGGCGATTTTTTTTTCCCCGAGAGCTCTGAACAGTTGCTTTTGTTCATTATAGATTCAGAGTTTTAAGTAAAAAAAAAAGAAAAAGAAAAAGAAAAAACCTCCTCTGTTAGACACACTAATGATGGACTCCTTAAGTTTGGGTGACACTTCCTCTGAGCGTTTTAGAAAAAAATAGGGTGAGGGGGGAGTGAGGGGGAGTGAGGGGGGAGTGCAGAAGTTTCATGGAACAAACAGGACTTGTTCTTTCTCGAGCGCTGGCCAGAGTGACAGACCATCACTCCAGATATTTTTACCCAGCACAGAAGGTCTAGGTGTGTAGAGAGCCTGAGAATTATTTCTCACTTGTTGGTTGTCTCACTTGTTGGTTGTCACGCTAAGCATTTTTAACATAAAACCAACCACTAAGTGCCGGGTGGCTGTGCAAGGCAAGGCTTTGTCCTCAGGAGAGCCCCTTTTGGTTTTAAAGAAGGCAGAAGCAATACTCCCATCTCCTCAGACCTTTCTCACTCCAAGGTCCGTCTCCTACTACACCGCTTCCAAAGGAGGCAGCTAGTGAGGCTCTCTGCCATCTTCCCCCATTTTCACCCCTTGTCTAGGTTGAGGTATTAGGGGAAGCAGGTCCTTCTGCAGCTTCCAAGACCACTCATGTTACTTACAGCATAGGTGCACCAGGCCATAAAAACCACCTCTGTTCTCCACTTGTGCTCGCTTTTAGCCAAAATATAGATTTTATGTTTTCTTCTATTCATATCTACACCCTCCACCCCTCCCACGGGGACCAGCCTGTTATAGACTAAACTGCGATTTAAAGGGCTTCTGGCATAGCCTGATAAAGTTCGTCACGCTGAAGGCAAACTTGTCAAATGTGTAACCAAAGCTGAGCGACTTCTAAGGATGTGAGTTTGAGCATTTCGCTCTGAAACACAAGCTTAGTAAGGAAAAACGGGCTGCACCCGAGCTAATCAACAGGAGGATGAAGCTTTCCTTTGTATTCTTCATGCTGGGGATGGAACGTAGTGCCTCACACATGGGAAGCAACGTGCCAGTGCCCGACCCCGTTCCTAGCTCCGCTGCACCTATGTTTCCATATCCCAGTACCCACAATTCTCTTTCCTCAGAATTCTGGAAGCTCTGCTGAGCTTGGAGCTCCTCAGGTTGCTTGAGAGGGGCTGTGAGGAAGGCTCTAGGTTCCCAGAACACTTCATGCGGAGCGTACCCCTCTGGACTATTAAATGAGTCACGGAGATATGTGCTGTGAGGCTTCCCGAGTCCATCCTTCGCTGGTTATTAATGAGCTGCCACACATGGAAAAAAAATAAAAAGCCGTTTCTCAGCTCATTTTCTGCCTGCCCGCCCGCCTTCTCTCGGCCTAAAACAAACATCCCGCCCTGGTGCTGCCGGGGAACACAGGAACCTTCTAACCGGGGAGACGGTTTTTCTTTCACCCCTGCAACTTAAAGTGGACTCCACGCTTCAGTCTTAATGTTAGCAATGACACAAACATTTGTGAGCGAAAGTTTACCGTCGACAGAAATTTGTAGAATTCATAGTTTAAAGGGGGGGAAGAAACCTTTGGATAAAGGTCCCAGTCCCCAGTTACTCCCTGCTGCCACTTACACCACTGTTCTGCCTAGAAGACAAGTGTACGAATGAAAACTCCAGGTCAGCTAAGATCCAGTATGTTCCTCTGTTGGTTTAAGCATCATTGGGAGCCATAGAGTTTGGTCATCCCCAGGTCATTCCCTGAGGCTGGGGCAGTGAGGGGCAGCCTGGGTGACGTGGGTTCCTGAGACACTGGCTCAGTGGTTTGATTGGGTCCACCCTGCCAGTTGGTACCAAACACCGGGGGGCCCATGGCTTGCTGGCTGACAGATGCCACACTCCAATATCAGTCACAGAATGTTTCTCAGCCATCATACTTAAATAACCCTGCTGAGCGTCTGTCCAGCTGGGTCTGCATGGTGCCGGCTGCTCTGGCTTGGATGGGTTTCTGGCAACAGTTTCCTTTCTGGAGTTATATATAGAAGGGACTGAAGACTGAGTTTCAAAATCTGGTTGAGAATTCTCAAATTCTTTCTGTATTTTAGACTGGTTTAGATTTCAGATTTCTTTTTAAAAGTTTTTCTATTTTCATGTGCAGAAGTTTGCAAAGGTAAAGTTTTAGAGTTTCAGCTGAAGCCTTCATAACCAAATTACCCAAAATGTGAGGGAAGGACTTCTCTCCTGAATTAGGAAATCAGTAATGTGGGTTGGAAGTGGAGTCAGAGCTTCAACCTGTCGGGAGAATTCTTGATTGTTAGTTATCTTTTAAAGGAGTCCTTTTTGTTTTTATTTGTGTGTATGTGTGTGTGCCTGTGTGAAAGTATGTCACCTGTGTGAAGGTGCTCATGGGGGCTAACGAGGGCACTGGATCCCTTGAAGCTGGACTTAGAGGTGGCTCTGAGCTGAGGGCTGGGAACGGGATTTGGTTTTCTGGGAGAGCAGCAAGTGCTCGGAAATGCTGTGCCTCTCTGGTCCCCTGGCCATTAGTTCTTACGTGACTTTTAGACCAACCAAGCCAGCGAGCTACTCATCATTTGTACTGGTAATGATCTTAGTGTAACGATCATTAATTATAATGTAATGGATTGAACCCATATTAGGCTATTGGTACAATGATAACGAGTACTGAGTGCATCCCATGAGTGGTTTCTTAGGTCAAACATACACTTCCCGTTTGGGTCAGTGTTTATAATAGCAAACATGACAGCCATTGGTGACTTACTGCCCCCTTCCAGTTCTGCAACAGTCTCCTGTTCTATGTGACCCATGTTAGGAAATAGGCAAAATGGCGATGCTTTTGCAAGTAGGTGTTTAGGTAGTTAGTATGTGGGCAGACTTTAGAATGGCTCTTACTACACCCTATGTGCTATTTCTATTATATTTTTATTAATTAAAAATAGCATACAAGATGATGGGCTTCCTTCAACATTTTCACATATGTGTGTCACTTTAGTCACTACATTATCATTATAGTTGTATTCTTTTTAATTAGTTCTTATGTGCACAGGTGTTTTGCTTGCATATGTGTATGTGTCCCATGTGCATGCCTGGTACCCACTGAGGCCAGCAGAGGGCACCAGATCCCCTGGAGCTGGAGATCCAGAAGGTTGTGAGCTGACATGTGGGTGCAGGGAATCAAACCATGCTTGTCTCGAAGAGCAGCCGGGGCTCTTAGTCACTGAGCCAACTCTCCAGCCTCCAGAGCTGCTATTTTGATGGTTTTGATCTATCATGTGTAGTCTTCAGCCAAGTGGGAAAGCATTCTTTGTCAATGACTATGTCCTCTTCCTTTGGCTTGCAGTCATTGGTCCTCCAAATGGTTTCCTTGTTGATGTGTGTAATGGCCCATGCTCCACAAAGTGGAGATTCCTGATGGGGGACTGGTATGTGAGACTTTCCAGGGAATGCCCATTTGTAAAAAGTTGACCCTGCAGGGAATGATTCTCCTCAGAGCAATGCTCACTTGATCCTAGCACTGTTAAGATGTCCACAGCGATGGCTCAAGACCCCGGGGCCCAGACATATGACACCCCTTTCTTTCCTTTTGATCCCTGTGTGTGACTCTTGCTGGACAGGCTCTGGGGTGCTGTACTGAGCCCTTATTTGATCTGATCTCATGAAGTCTTTCATGGCTTCCCTTCTGGCTACTCTGGACATTACTGTTAGGTACCATGGCAGGATACTGAAGTGATGCTCTTTGAAAATGGTCTGAAGATTAGGGATGACTTGAGGAGTCACCTACTCAGTGAAAGCAGCCTTCAAAACCAAGAACCCTCCTTTAGCCCACTGTAGTGTGGTCCCAGACCAGCTCACAGTGCGTGGAGTAACAACCTTTGGTCTTTAGCTACAGACTCTACTAGGACAGTGTGTCCATTGCTTCCTCATTACTGTCAGAGTTAGCATTTTCCCCTCAGAGTGATAACAGTCTCTTAGTATGGTGTGCTTGAATTCCAATAGAAAAGTGAAGCGACCCGAAATTCTTCCAGTTAACTCAATATGTATGTATTAAACAGTAATGTAGACTTGATTGGTTATTTAACTTTCTGTCAATAAATCACTAGATAAATATTATAATGATACAGGGATATCTGAAAGCCAGCTTAACTTCATTTTCTGATAACCTTTGCTTTCCTCAAAGTAATTTAGAGATGCTGGAAATGCTAGCTTCATCTCCAATGCTGTGGAACTTGCCCTCTGGTTCTCCAGGTTTGCAGATATGCCTAGGTGCAATAGGTTTGTACTGATGCTAAACACACACACACACACACACACACACACACACACACACACACACACACACACACTTGTTTGTTTTATGGGCAAATAAAGGGCGCCATATTTTCAAATCTGATCTGACCACAGTATTGTGTTTTTGTTTGATTGTTCACGTGTTTGTACTTAAGGGCTAGGCTCTTTCCTGTGTTTCTGGTTTGGCCTTAAGTGTCTGACTCAAAGGATCCTCCTTTCTCCTTCCAGCTCAGTGGAACCACAGATATGCACCATCACATCTGGCAAGCATCATCCGTAGACACAATCCAGGTCAGAACCAGCAGTTTCTTTTTTTTTTCCTTCTTTTTTTCGGAGCTGGGGACCGAACCCAGGGCCTTGCGCTTGCTAGGCAAGCGCTCTACCACTGAGCTAAATCCCCAACCCCCAGAACCAACAATTTCATATGGAAACTACTTCCATTTGATACAGAAGAAGCACGTGCTAACTCCTTTGTCTCTTTGTCCCTTTAGGCAGCAAGCAATTAACACATCTTGTTGTTGAGGCTGGGGGAGTGGGGCCATCCCAATAGGGGTATGTTTTATAATCAATCACACATTAACAGTGTAGCCCCTGAGCTTCAGAGACGCTGTCAGGGCTCTCAGGCAGGATAGTAGCATACGGGGACTAGACTGGTGGAGAGATGATGAACACCTTCTCCCCGCCTCCCCTCCACTCTGGGAAACTTCATTTTCCATCTCAGATGGTTCTGTTGTGTTGTGAATCATATCACACGGTTCTTGGCGCTTGAGGTTCATGGCAATGGTCATCTCCCATCCTCCCAGTCTGCAGGGACTGGGTCATAATGTATGGGTGTCTTTAACTAACAGCACAAAGGCCTCCTAAGGTGTCAGACTTGGATCTCAAAAACCTCAAGATTTAGCCATTCTTCAAGCTACTTTTCAGCCCTGTCAAATTCTTGATTAATCAGTTATTAATCATTAATTATCCCACTTCTCACTGGCAAGTGGGTGGAGCCGAGTCTAGTTTTGGTGATGTACAAACACAAGTTTGGAAATGTTGGTGGGTTGGATGAGGTAGCTTGCGGTAGAGACACCCTGATAAGCAGAGTATTGGCCAAGAGAAACGCTCCCTATTTGGTCGTTCATGTGGTCAAACTAACAATTGCTCTAACTCTAGAGAAAGTGGAGCCAGGATGTCAGCTAACATTTGGTGAGAATCTGCTCTGAGTGGGCATAGTGGTGGGAACCACCAGGGAGCCAATGATGAAGCAAGGGAGGGGGTGGGAGAGAGGGAGAGGGAGAGGGAGAGGGAGAGGGAGAACACTTTTTAAGAAACTATCATTATAGAATTGACCTCATTCCTTATGCTAAGGAGAGGATTATGTTTTGTTTCCACAAACATGATAGCATCAAAATCTAAGAATCCTGTCACCACCCTTCCTAGAACCTTTCCCAATATGCACCATTCTTCTTTGAACACTCTTAGAACTGCCACTGCAATCCAAAATTAAAAAAAAAAAAGGACACATTTAACCTTAATACAACATTTTTTTTTGTCCGTGCCTGTGACAACTCACTCTGGCTGCACCAGAGTTGTCTCCTTTCGCCCCAAGCATTCTGGGTAGAATCAACTTAGAATCTTCTCGGTATTCAATCGAATCCCGATTCACACCAGGCAGAGGGTAAGGGTGCAAAAGCACGCGGTGGACCAGTAGAAATCAGCTCACGACTTCGGTCTGCATAAGTGGGCTCTTTAGTCCTCTGAGATGAACCTGCTTCTTCTGTCCATGTTTCTGGGTTTATGTATCTAGACACTGTACAGCAGTCTGTGGGTGGTGACTAATTCTAAATGCCTCCGTTCGAGGATATTTTCTCGCCACATCATATCGCCACATAATGTGTTCTTAGAAGCATGGTCAATTTTTCCCAAAGAAGCAACACAGCGAGAGGACAGGGCTGCTGACTTCCTGGACTGGAAATCTAGGCAGTCTTTTTGAGGACGGATTGCCAGAGCTTGCTATACCTTTTTTTCCAGGAGGAAACACTTCTCCACATTAAGTAAAAAGTGCTTTCTTCCTTTCTTATTTATTTTAGGTGAGGTGAATTTGGGTTCCATTTTACTCCTGAACTTTAAAAAAAATCACCCTTCTGTGGAATCATTCACTCTCCTGTCAAATTTATCCATCAACGAAAGCAACCTAGAGCTGTTTTAGTGGAGCTGTAGGATGAGCACACTGACCTAGGCATGGAGCACTAGAGGAACGGGATTGTGTGAGGTCGAGGCACATAGCCCTGATGCTTCATTCAGCAAACAAGGGACAGGTTTTCCTTCTAGAACAACATAAACTCGGCAGTTCCGTGCCATCCAAACTGTGGCAAGCGGCCAAGGAACTCATCTAGGGCAACCCGAACTTCCCTGCTTGTGTTAACATTCTTTCCAAGGGGGCTGCTCTTCCTGCCCCCAAAGGACCTCAAGCCACTGTAGCATGAATGCCTCGTGATTGGCAGCAATGCTGGCCATTGTAATAATCATATTGTTTAGTGGTGGGGAATATTTTTTATTGCTAGTTCAATAGCATTTCACAGTTATTAAACCAGAGTCATTGTCCCTTTAGACTCTGAAAGGCTCCGAAACTTTAGGGCATAGAAGAAGAAAAAAAGCCAAAGGCACAAAACCTGTCAGTTATTTCCATAGTTCCAATGTGGCTGTCACACCCTCAGCTTTTAAGGCACTGGAGAAGAAATGATGAGAAAGTCGCCTTTCAGATGTGTTTATGGGCAACTTGTTTTCATAAATAAGAATTTATGGGAGTAGATTCAATTACAAAAGTTATTTTAGAATGGTTAAAAAATGGAAACATTTAAGGAATGGGACACCTATCCTATTATGATTAGACATTATAGCACTTAGATTAAAATAATGTTCACGCAAGGAGCAGATATAGCTGAATGTCCCATAACCCCGAAGATAAATGCCTGCCTGAAGTCATTGCTAGCGTCCATGTAGAATGCTCCAAGGAGATGAATGGCTGTGATTAGGGAGGGAACACATCTATTTCTCCGTGAGGAAGAGCTCCTCTGCCTTATTTACCGGATAATGAAAGTATCCTGCCAGTGAGCTGGAGGATGACCTTGTGCAACCACGGGGTGTTATCGACTGTCCCAGACTTGCCCAGAGGTAAAGCAACTGAGCAGAGGTTTCTCCCCTTCGATGGGTCACACGAGTACAGTGCTGTAAGCTCCTTCTGTAGAGCTAACTGGGGATCCCACGAGTACAGTAGCATAGCATTTCTTTACGGGTCACCCCCAGTGGAAACCATTTAAGGTCTTTTGTGAACACAAAGTTTCTGGGAATTTGACTAATTTTTTGGTAATTTTTCCGGACAACGGAGAGCCCGTTCACAGAGAATTTGCTCCCCTCAGCTCTTTGTGTATTTTCTGCATGGGTTTTGCTTTGCTTCTTCTAGGCAGAGAGTTTGTGAGGCCCTGAGGACCACACCAGCACTCAAGTCAGGGGCTGCACAATTAATCTTCCGCTGAAAGAAAAATGTATTCTTATTTCCCTTCAAGTGTCTCTGGCAGTCACAGGGCGTGGGCAGAAACTTGTGTTTACCTAAACAAAAAACAGAAGATGTATGACCCCTCTAAACATTCCTGTGGCTGGCTCTTCTCTGAGGATGCCCCTCCGTGGCTGAGTGCCAAGATTCTTTTATTTTTCTAGAAGTAATTACAGCTTGAGAGGACTGTGCCCCATGGCTGACATGTGGCTGGGGAGTTTATGGGGTTGTGCTAATTCTGTTTGGACATGATTTTCTACTTTTCTTTGTGGGAAGGAGACCCCCTCCCCCAAATTCTTGACAATTGCCTCCAGTCACTATCTCTGCCCTCCAGTCTCCTCTCTCCTGACTCCTGTCACCATTCACTTCCCAAGGGAGCTTAGGGCTCCATCATGGAGTCTTGGACAGTAGCTTCCTCCCTGTGCCAACTTCAAGGAACTCTTTTCTTCTGACCAAACAGTTTTCTCATCCACTCTAGACATTTTATAGAGTTGGTCTGTATATCCATAGCCCACAGAGAGTCCACTTTTTGTCTCTAAACCTCAAAAGGAGGTGAACAGGCTTTGCCTTCTGCTTGGCATTTAAAACTGAAAGGAGAAATCTACAAGTCTGTTTCTAGGCAAAATCATTAGACTATTTTAAATAAAGAGTTTTATGAGCTAAATTGCTCTCATCAGCAATATAGATTCAATTTACTAATGTTTAATCTCACCTTTTATTTTTTAAAGGAAATGTGTGTGCATACATGTGTGTGTGTGTGTGTGTGTGTGTGTGTGTGTGTGTGTGTGTGTGTGTGTGTGTTTAGACTGGTTTATGCAGTGCCAGATCCTAGGTAACCTGTCACAGAAAGGCAAAATCATTTTTTAAAAAATGGAAATAAGCAAACCAGAAAACCAGAAGAGAAACAAGAACACTCTCACAGAAACCCAATTGCCTTCATATATAAAATAGTTATCCTGTAGACACACACTGGAGTGGAGTTTTCCAACACTCAGCAGAGGTGGCCTTCTTCTAAATGCAGGTAGAAGACAGCAGTGAGCCTTGGGTAGGGATAGAATATCTGGGGGGACTCACTGGATGTCCCCCAGACACACTGCATTCTGGAGAAGAAGCCTTGTCTACCTGGGCTCTGGGCCATTTTTTTTTTTAAAGCTCATTTTAGTACCAGGCAGGGCTGCTTGGCTCTGACTCCAGACTGTTTAGCAGTGAAGGGGTTATATGTAAGGGTGATCGGAGATTTAAACTGTCATGTCAGTAGTGCCAGGGAATAGGCTGTGCAAGGGCCTTAATAAATCTGCCCTTGACTTATGGCCAAACCTCATTCAGCAGAAAATTATTTCTGCAGCATACGGAATGCTTGGCTGTGATGGAGACAGAGGGAAAGAAAGGTGGAAATGAGGAGACGAGAATGGAAATGCAATCCACATGCAGTAGGGAAGACTCCAGTAAAAAAAAAAGTTTGTTTTTTTTTAAATAAGAAACAGAATGTGAAGGACTTCTGGAACAGGGTGTATGCCTTTGATTACTAAACGGTTGGTCTTAGAGGACAAAGAGTGATTCTCAGGGACATCATCAGGGAAGGGAGAGAGGGGACAGTGCACTGCCTGGCCCTGGCGCTTTATCAGAGCTTCTCATTTGTTCGTTAGTTGGTTGGGCTGGATCGTGTGCGGGAGGTAGTGTGGACCCTGGGATGAGCGAGAATCCCCAGAGCTCACAGCTGGCCAGGTGGAGTAACGGGCTCATCTCACAGGTGAACCGTGTCATGCTTCAGCAAACTGCAGGCCAACTTAAGCAGATGCACTCTTGGGTACTAGGGAATGGAAGATGGGGATTTCGGATGCGGAGAGCGTCAGCACGCCCCCTCCCTGCCCCCCATCTCTGTGAGTCATGATAAGGAACAGGGTTTTATTCACTGGAGAGTCCGATTGAAGGGTCAAATGCGGCCTCTGGTTTAAATGAGATGTGATTTATTTCCTTAGGACGTGTTAGAAGGAGAAGGAAGTGTTTGAACAAAAGCACTATGCACATTTTTAGATTGGTTCCTAAAGGCATGGAGTATCCTTGCCGACTTTGGCCAGAGATCACTTTAATTGGAAGGATAATTTAGGAGACAGGATTCTTTCTTTTTCTGCAAGTTCTGAAACTGTTGGGAAACAGGAGCGAGGAACAACAAGAGCGTTTCCTCTTCTAAATAATTTATTTCCTGTTAGTAGTTTTCCTTTTCTGCCCTGTACGTCCATTCCCAAAGCTGTAATGAGTTTCGGGAACATAAGGTGTCAGATATTGGCTTGTTGGTGGTGGTGCTGTTGAGATCTCTAAATTCACGACCCCTTCGAGCATCCGAGCCACGGTGCATACATAATTTACGAAGAGATCTGCAGCTTTCATCTGTTCCTCCTTCTAACTTTTGGCGATTTGTATTCAAAGGATGATTTGTTTTACTGCGAAAGAACTCGCCATATCTCCAGAAGTTTCTGCAGAGGATGGGCAGGCACCCTGCAGCAGATCCTTTGTGCTCAGGGGTGATTCTGCAGTCTTTAATCCCAGAAAGGGAGGGAGTAGAGAGAGACAAAGCCATGCAAGCTGGTTTTCTTAAGGTGGGGATGGTTGAAGGAAACAGTGTGTGAGAAAAATACATTCTTGGCCATCAAGGAGAATGGTGTTTGGTGGATGGAGCAATGGATGTGGCTGTGTTAAAGCAGGGTTTTGTTGGTCTCTCAGGGCTTCAAGGAGGCCAGGATCTGTCCCAGAAAGGACAGGATCAGCAGTTCACGGAGCAGTGGTCCCTTCCAACAAGCATTTCCTCAGTACTGCCTTTGTCTTTAGAGGTTGGGTGGGAATACAAATTCAGACTCTTCTGTGACCCGTCTCTCATTCATGTCCTTGCCCACGTTTCTTTCATGTCCAGGTGTTTCTGTTTGTCTTTCATTTCTGCCTCTCTTTCTGAGAAAGGGAAGTTGGATTCCGGGTTGGCTGCCGAGAACCAGGGCTGAAGCCGCCTCTCTAGGTACGCCAGAGGAGAAAGAACATTGAGATTTCCGTCCTGGATTGTCTGCTGAGACCAACCTTGGTCAAGAAGCCTGCCTCCTATTTATTGATCCACACTCTTCACATCTTAAATATTTAATAATGTGTTTTGCTGCTTGGTAGATTTTTTTTGGAAGCCCAAGCTAATGTCTCTTTGTGCACACCGGTGCATATATTTAAGGACTGATTGAACGACGGATGCTGTCTCTTACCATGTGCTACCTTGAGACTCTTCAGGTAAGAAGGCTGTGGCAGCTGCTCTTCCTGAAGCATGAGGCAAATAACCTCTTTATATCCTAAGATGTTCTTTTAAAAAATTACCATATCGTCTGCTTATTCATTTATATCCTATTATTGACTTATCTATACACACAGCCATCCTAACAGGACATCCTGTGCCATGAATGGGGAGAACCCCTGCTGAGATCCTGGTTTCTGTCCTCTGAAGAGAGAACACCTTGACCTTCCTGTGGTAAAGCCTCTCACCTCCTCACTACATTCTCCCCATGACCTGAAGCTCTCTCACAAACTTCAACATAAGGACTTGCTTTTATTTTGCTGAGTGTCATGTGGCCATCTTAATTTTCACCTGCAAGCAGAGCTGTAGACATGGGATAGTCTCATGGACAGTCTGTTACTTTAATTCATAGCTGATTGATGAGTTCATGTTGTCTCTAGGTTCCCACATCTCTCCTTGCTCCCCAAGCCCAGTCTTGAAAGGATGGAGTTTTGCAAGGATCCTTCTTGCTCCCATTGAGAGTCGGCTGTGAGAAGGACAGTCCAGTGGGCCTCAGCTTCCTCTCCACTGTTAGCTTTTACTCTTACTCACACCAAATGGCTTTTCTCTACACTTGAGTTCGGAGAGTTCCTGCTGGACAAAAGGACAGGAGAACTCAGAGGGAACAAATGTTCCGGGCCTGAGGAGGTGAGGAGGAGGGAGAAGTCAAAGGCCAAAGAAAGGCAGGGTGACAAAGAAGAGGAGGAGGTCTGGTTTGGAGAGCCTTTCAAATCCCAATTTGACCAGAAACAAAGGGCATTTGACACATTTTAAAGCAAAAATAACCAAAATTAGTAATTACATCTACCAGCTTGTTTATCAACCATCCAGTAAGTATCAGCACATTCTGTCCTTGGACTGTCAACTAAATTAAGTGATTGCCTTAATTAAAACTATGAAGAGAAATGAAAAGAATGCGGTGCATTCCTGTTAATGTTTTCAGAGTCTCACCACTACGGTAGAAACTTAGCTAAATCATTGCAGGGAAAGCATTTGGTCAGGTTTTGAAATACTATTTGTAGTGACTGCCTAGCTACAGAAATGGGCATTTAGAAGGACCATCTGGAAAAGATAGAATTAAAATTAAAAACTGAATGGGGCTGGAGGGACGGCTTTGCAGTTAAGAGTGCTTGCTACTCTTCTGGAGAACCTAACTTCACTCCCCAGAACCCACATTTGGTGCTCACAACTGCCTGTAGCTCCGGTCCATGGTGTCTAACACCTTCTTTTAGCCTCCAGGAGCACATGAACGTGGAACCCCCCCTTTCTCTTCTCTCTTAAAAAAGTTTGCTCAGCAGACCAAAGTGAAGGGACGGTATTTGTATTTGCAAGGACAGGAGTACAGGTGTCCGAATAGTTGTTAATTTGCCAAGTTTTGAGCTGCGAGTTTTTCCTTGATGTGGATTCCAGGGAAGGATTATAGTTTATCCTTTGTGAGAAACACCATCTTATTATAAAATGAAAAAAAAAAAAAACCCAGCCTCCACAGAATCTGAGTCCTGAATTTTGCTTCCGGCATGCCATCTCCCGTTTACTTAACTAGAGAAATAAAATTGGAGGGAATTTGGCCTTCAGGTTATAGGGCTGGGAAATGCTTTGAGAGACCTTCTGGTTGGATTACTTCTAAGCCCTCCCTGACAGAGGAAAATTTATCTTATTTTTAAGTGCTCCCCAGAGGCAGAGCGTCCACAGACTCCCTTACTAACTCCTTCCAGTGTTTAACAATCTCCACATTCAGGAAATTCCTTCTCCGGTCTTACCTAAGACCCTCTCTGTCCAGCTTAGCCCATTTCTTTTGACCCAGTCCCAGAGGAGATGTGGAAAGAAAGGTTACCCTCTTATACAAACATCCCTTCACATGATTAAAGATTACTATAAAAAAAGCCCCAAGTTGTCCATCTCTGCTCCCTGATCTCATGGAACCACCCCACTTCCTTTAGGGTCCTGCTTTCTTTCAGGGTTCCATCTCGTAGCCTTTTCTTCACCTTTCAGGGGGACTGGGCTAGGTTTGCATCACCCAAGGTCTGCAATGTGTGCTGGGAGAGGAGGCAGAACCCGACGTGTGTCCGTGCATGTTCCCCAGACTCTGAGTGCCTGGCAGACTGGCATTGATAATATGGATTTTTAAACTTTTTATATTTTCATATTATAATGGTTTTCAAGGTCAAATCTATTATTCCTAGGTTTGTGAACATTTCCATTGGTATACATGAACTCTCTAGATTTTTAAGCAGTGAGGAGGTATAATAGTATAATAGTACATAATATCCTAAGAATCACCACTGTACCTGGAGTTCACTAATAAGATGTGCTAAGAACCACAGCTGTCCCTTGGTCTTCACTGGAGATGGGTTACAGGGTCCCTTTCTCTGCCCTTAGATATTCAAATTTTCAGAAATTCAGGTTCTTTATAAATGACGCACTGATGTGCTGCTGTATGTCAGACATTTCCTTCATATACTTTACATTATCTCTAGATTCCTAGTTAGGCCTAAGACAACATGAATGCTATCTAAACAATTTCTATACTGCATTGTTTAAGAACATGCTTGTGTTTCTGGATGGCTGTAAAGTGTCACAAAACAAAACCCCAAATTATGAGTCTGGGAAAGTGAATGGTAGTTATGAGGGGAGGTTGACAGCGATGGGAGGGAGATGAGACAGAAGAGTAGGGAGAGCTTAATCATAATATATTGTATACATGTATAAAATGTCAATTAATATACCAATAAGAAGAAAACAATTTCCTGAAAAATAAATTTAACTTAAAAAGTTTAAAGTCTGTCCACTTTTACTTGGTATTGATAAAGTTTTACAGACACTCCTCATTCGGCAGAGTAGAATGTGGAAGGTGAGGTACTCGGCAGGGTACAAGGAAGATTTCACATGAGGTCCTCAGTTAGATTAAAGTCTGCCTTTCCTCACATCACCACCATTTCCAAAACCTCCTCTTAGCTGTACTTGGGTGTTATCTGAGGTTTCCCATGAGCTCATTTCCGGTCCTTGGCTGAAACACTGGTGCTGTAGTTCTTTCTGGGTGATGAGATGCTGGATCCTAAATTGATGTTAAGTGTCAGGACTCTACACACGCTTGCAGGGTGGGGTAGACATCTTTGGTGTGCTTTCACAAGAATCGAAATTGTTTGCTAAAAAAGTAATACATCTTTGTTGCTATTGAATTTTGCAGTAATTCAAGGAGTATACAAAAGTTTCAAATATTTGGCAGCCTGAGACCCCAAGATATAGCTTTATAAGTTGGATTTAAAAATTATAAAACTGGCTTTAAAATTGTCAAATTTCCTAGAAACCTTTAAAAACATGTTTGCCATGTTATACATTGTGTGTTGACTTGTATCCTAGCAACAGGACCCAGAAGAAAGGATCCCAGAGAGAACAAGTCATGAGAAGTCAACCTTCTTGCAGAATGAAGCAGCAAACCAGGGACAGTGAGGTATTTTAGAAGCGTTAGTGAATGTAGACACAGTCACAACACACTCATCTATTCCTAGTCATTAAAGGTCACCTGCCATGGGCCAGACAGATGTGTAATATCAGGGTTACTCCAAAGAATACAGAGTCAAAAATCCCCACCCACCTCCAGACAGACTATATATAGTTTTGGTTCATGCATTTACTGTCTCCAGTACTTATCAGAGTTAGAACATTTCCTTCAAAAAGATGACGGAAAAATAAGACTGGTAAGTTGGCCTTTCAAACTGAGTCCCTTATTTTGCCATCACAATCAATTCTTCATGAGGAATATGCAGTTACATGGCAAATGCCTCCTGGGTTATGACGTTCGGTGATAAGGAGGGCACAGCGCTATCTATGTATTACATCTGAAGTTAGTACAGCGCCCACCCCCCCATGGAATTTATGAAAACACATGGCGTTTGGGAAGTGGGATGATGGGAAATTCTTCTGTATTTGACTTTTTGACAATTTCTCACTTTTTGTGGTAGTCGTGCGTGACTTTTATAAGAGCATGACACATATTCATTAAAAGAAAATTATTCCCTTCCATCTTTACAGATTTAAACTTTTGCAGAGTCTCTCATTAAAATACACCTGGGATGAATCAGTCCCTAAGCCATTATCAGTGAAGACTTGAAAGATAAACACCTGGCTAGGAGAGCCAAGATGGTGCCCGGAGGGGAAGCAGGGGGTGGGAGACAAATCAGATGTCAGCCCAGAACACTTTCTCCACATCTCCAGCACTGTCCTTGAGCAGCTCCTGGCATCCTGGCTCAGAGCAAAGGGTGCCTTAGGCTTCGTTCACAACACCTCACTGACAGGCAGAGACTGAGCTTGGCCTCATGGGAGACTGCTTTCAGAAGGGAACAGTGTGGGCAGGACTCAAACCCAGGTCAGCTACCTGAAGAACTCTGAAGAGCTGTCTTCCTGAGCTTCCACAGAAGCCCTCAGTGCCTGCACACAGAGTCTCCACCAGTTCTGGGGAAGGCTGGGGACAGGTAACCATGTGTCCTGAGTATTCGAGGTAGTACTGATTAGTAAGAAATGACCCCAAGTCTGTTGCTAGAAACACCATTAAATGCTATTGGGAGTTTGATGGATTTGTTAGAATGTTCTTTATTGGTTTGCTCAGAAGTTAAAATAATACCTTCCCCAAACTACATGTTTGGTTTCGGCTTAGCAAATACACTGCTCTGGGTGGAGGAGGAAAGAGTGCATTGGGTCAAATACACTTTCCTCAAAACAGAAGATGTTGTTTGTGGGTGTGTAAAACACACACACACACACACACACACACACACACACACTTGCAGAACTTTCCCAGAGTGAGTTCAAAATTTGCCCCCAAGTGTCTTACATTCTGCAACTTTAATTGTGCCCCCGAGTCTTGAGGTCTTGGTTGACTCTGAGTTTAATCAAATGTTAGCACACATGGGAGGCGTTGCTGTGCCACTGTCTGTGGATCGATCCAGCCAGTGCTGGGCTGACTACTTCCTTTACTAACCAGAGATCTCAGAAGTGACAGGCCGGTGTGTGCAGAAGGTGAAGTCACAGAAGGTTGAGTGGACTGGCTCTGTTCGCAAGATCAGGTAACCCTATTACTGAGTCCCATAGCAGGGCGATTTAGTAAACCTAGCCCAGGCCTGTCCGAAAGCCCAGACTCAAGTTTGGCTTGAGTTCAAACGCTGGATATCAATGCTTAGATAATGGAAGAAGGAGAAAGCGGGTCCTGCATGGGTTGGTGGGCTTTTCTTCATCATCTTTTAATAAGAAGGAAACTCCGTGAAACTTTTGTACAAAAACAGCCTTAGGTTTGACTGTTCTGACTTCTTAGCGTGGAATTCCAAGTAAACATGGGTGAAATACAACTTGTCAGCACAAAAATACCGCCTGTCATAGTCATTTGTGTGTAAAATATGAGCCGCAGGTTTGGACCATATGGTTACATGAGTTCTAATTTACGTGGCATCGTCTTAAGTCAGCAGAACCCGTCCTGGCCTGCCTGTGGGAGGTGGAGTCAGCACCCTCACCCACTGAAGTGAGGAGGCTCTTTGGGGTTTAGCCAGTTTCTGCTGCTGCTACAGACATCAGAGATTTGCGGAGCAACATGGGACAACAGCCCTTCCTGGCTATGGCATGGCTGACCAGGCTGTACCTATGATCGGCTCTCAGAGTCGGACACGTGAAATTGAAAAATATTAAACCTCACAGCTTGTGACTCCTCCGTTCCTTCTGTTCCCACTGGGGGGAAAGTAACACAATCTCTTTCCCCCAGATGAGTGGGGAGAGCGGACGTTTGGATGCCATTTCAGAGCAATGCTTAATGAAGTGAGAAAATGCATTCACCGTGTTGGGCTCTGCGGCACATGCGTGCAAGCCCAGAAGTGCACAATGGATGCATTTTGCGATTTAGACATGAGCTACGAATGCCAAAGAAATGCCGTCGAAAGAAAAATCAGACTTGAAAGTCCAAGCTGGGCTAGAAACAGATGTAAGTTTTGTTTCTTAAAAAGGAAAATTTCAGTGGCCTCCTCTCTGCTCCCCCAAGCTGTGCCCTGTCACGGTCTTAGATGACCTTTCAGTGGTGTCTGCCTGGGATACTTTTAGTAAGCGGGTTGGAGCATGTGACCCTTGACTCTCCTGCACATTCTTTCCGGGATCCTGAAGGCTCTCCAGCTGCCCTCTGGGTGGTCTCTTCAGTTGTGGCCACTGATGTCTGAGCCTGATAAGCCGAAAGACCTGGGACCCAAGACCTTCCTTTGGCCGGCAAAGCACTGAGCAGTGCACCTTGAGGCCAGGGGCCCAGCCTGGAACAGATGCTCAGAGGGAGGCCGTGGGCAGATGGCTTGGTTTACTCGGCAGGTGTGGAGGGTAATGTTGCTTTTGAGGATATTTTTCTCTACCCTGTTGTCATCAAAAGACAACAGACCCCTAGTGTTGACGCTTGGCCTAGAGGTGCTGCCTGCAATAAGAACAAAAGCAAAAGGAAGCACAAAAGTGAGCTTGGAAATCAACAGTGCTTAGAAACAGTAAACACTGGGAGTCTGTGTACTCTTAGAAAGGGGTGTGTGTCCAACCAGGTTACCAAGGTAATGACAGAGGGACCCAAAAGACAACAAAGAAAGTAAGTCTAGCAACTGTTTCAGCTGCTAAGAAATGAGTCATCAATTCAGGGAAGAGACCTTACTGAGGATTTGCCAAGTTCTGGATACTTGTCAGGTGTGGCTCCTTCAGACTTACCACAGGGCAGTGGAGGAGCTTTTAAAATGTAGCAACTGACGGCACAGACGTGGATATCTCGCTCTCTGGCATGAAGTTAACAAGCAATGAAGCCACCACATAACTCAGATTTCTCTGAATCCAAATTCTGTGCTTTCTCTCAGACTGCTACACTGGGAGCTGGTGGGGGACTCAGTTTTGAGTATGACCCTCAGAATCCCATTCCTGCAAGCTGTTCTCTCTCTCTCTCTCTCTCTCTCTCTCTCTCTCTCTCTCTCTCTCTCTCTCTCTCTCTCTCTCTCTCTCTCTTCCCTGGTCCCAACCTGGGCTACCCTTCCCTTTTCTAGCCCCTGCCTAGTTGTCTTTCAGGTCATAGTTCCTGGTGTTTGTCTCCAGGGCCCACAGGCTGCCTCCTTCCCTGGCGTCCTTTGCGGTGCTGGCCACTCTCACTGCCCTTTATCCATCCCATAGCCTAGTTCCACGGTTGCTTTCATGAATTAAAATAGCTCACTGTGGGGAGGTTTCTGTGTTTCTGCTGCCTCGGGAAGTGATGCTGAAGGTTACTGTGGTGTGAGGATGTTCTTGAGCTGCTGAAGTTCAAGACCAGTGTCTATATTTAAACCCGGGCGTCTGGATGTTCGGGATGTGGATTCTTCTTGTCTTTGGAGGAGCTTCCCACGCACAGTCCTAGATAAACCAGAGGTGCCTTCTTCAGGCCTGGGGTGAGGAGTGGAGTTCCTGAGTCCTCCTGAAGTCTTTGTTGTTCTTTTGTTCTTTGCTGTATTTCCTAAAATGGATGTGCCCTGGCAAAGGGGGCACATTGACAGCTAAAAGCCTCATTCTGAGGATATGTCAGTAGCTTTCAATGATTTTTTTCCACCATGCAAAATGGAATTTTGCACAATAACCTTATTTTCTTTTGTCTGCAAGTAGCATCTACTTTTCTAATTCACCTACTAATTTCTAAAAGATACCTAGTTATTAAGTGACAAGGGAAGATTTAACTCTGGCATTTCTCAACCAATACTTGAACTCTGAGCCCCTGTGCTAAGGTCAGACTGGAATAAGTGTTAACGTGAACCACACAAAGATGCCCGCGTTTGACTGTTTTAAAACGAGGTCATATGCAGTCTAGGCTAGCCTTGAACTCCGGTTCCAGCCTTTTGGATGCTGGGAAAACAGGCAAGCACCCCTGCACTCTGTGATTCTGTTTCTGACTTTGAAAAACTGGAAATTGTATATGGCTCCGTCAAATATCACACTAATGTGGTGTCTCTTAGAGCAACAACGTGAGAGAGACAGAGCTGATGCGCTCCATGTGAGCAGTCATGGGCTAGCTTTATCATGGGACATACACACGCCTTCTGGAAGACATCTGTAATAGCCGAGGTGCCAGTTGATAGCCAGCGTGACCCAGATACACAGAGTAGGGGGAGTTAACTGAAGACATTCGAATTGGTTGGATAATAGGGATTCTGTTTGATGTAAGCTTAGCATGTATTCTATTTCTGGAGTTGTGTGTGTGTGTGTATGTTCTATATGTGTGTGAGTGTATGTGTGTCTGTGTGTATGTGTGTATGTATATGTGAGTGTGTGTATGTGTGTGTGTGTGTGTCTGTGCGCATGTGCATGTGCACAAGCATCCAAAGACAAAGGCAAAGGAAAAATTTCAGAAGGAGAGAGCATATGGTTGGGAGAAAAGCCTCCAGCATGGCATTTGTGCCCTTGGAGCAAATACTAAGGCCTGCTTAGATGAGGGCTTCAGGTATCCACCACCACCATCCTCTCCAAATGACCAACATGTCTCAAAGCTCTTAGGACTCTTGCATATAGTGAACTTGCCTCACCTTCTTGGAGACATGGTGTTAGTTCTTTAAACTTTGAAAACAAGGAAACTGAGCAAAACTCAAGTTCATGGAGGGAGATCATTGACTCCTGAGCAGGATTGGCCAATAGAGCCTTCTGACATGATTGAAATGTCTTCTCCTGTCCTCTTCAACATGGTAGCCACTGTCCACATGTGTTTGCTGGACACATGAAGTGTGTATATGATTAGATTTTAGATCTGTGAAGATGAGGTGTCATTCAGATTTAAACTGAAACTGTCACATGAGACTAGGGGATGTTCTATTGGGGGAGTGTGGCTTTTGAATTCATGGTTTTTGTTACATTTTCTTTGCTCGAAGCAGGGATTTTAGAGAATGAGGGAATGGCTGCATCTCTGCCATCTGATCTTGATGGATCCTAGGTTCTTCCAGAGGATGAGATGTGTTTAAACCTTGCACAGTGTCCTTCCGAGAAGGCTGTTAGACCGCAGTGATTTCCCAGGGATGCCTAACTACATTGTTCCCCTAAACAACCCCTATAATAGGCTAAACCAGACTCTGGCAGTTTCTTTCTAGCCATATGGTATCATGACAAACATGACTAATTCCTGCTCTGTTGGTTCTGAATCGTGTTAATCTGCCAACTGGTTAGCGCCCATTATAAAGCAGCTTTTATCTGGAGATTCTCATTAGCATGTGAAATTAGTCCAAGCCTAAACTTCATTTCGCCAAATCCTCCCTCAGGCTGCTCTTGAGATGGAGTCCGTTCACAATTGAGGTTTTGTTTCTTGACTGTCAGGCTATGTCCAGAAGGTCAATTAGCGTTTTTTTTTTCTTCTTCTTCTTTTTAATTGGATACGTCACGTTTATTTGCTGTGATCTAAATTCTGGTAGAGCTAGTCTGTCTTTCTGTTTGTTTTGCTTCTGTGACAGGGATAAGAATAATCTTTGCTTGCTCCCAAAGATGATTTCTTATCATTGGCTCAATAAAGACTGACTTATAAATAGTCTTCTGTGAGATTTCACCTAATGCATCCATCTTCCCTGATACGTATCTATTGATCCCCTCAGCACCAAAACCTTTCAGGATTACCCCTGAACCTTCTTAAAGTGCCCTTCTCTCATTTTGTCTAGGAGTGCCAACTAACACAAACAACCAGAAGCCATTAGGTTCTTAAAAAGAACAGAAATAATGTTCTAACAAAGAAGATAGGCATGAATATGTTGTGACCCTATGTGTTTTCATTCTCTTGGAATTACTCTATTTTAAAGAAATAATGCATGCTAGTTAATTTTTTTTGGAGACAGGTATCCTAAAATTCCTTAAATGAATAAAAGTTTAAAAGCATGACTTTGAAAAATTAATCAAAGACGGCTAATTCTTAGTTTAAGGACAATGAAGGGAGAGCAGAGAAGAGAGGAGAGGAAAGGAGGGGAGGGAAGGGGGAAGAGGAGGGGAAGAGCGAGAGAGCGAGAGCGAGAAAGAGAGAGAAAGAGAGAGAAAGAGAGAGAGAGAGAGAGCGCTTTATTATCATTTTCTAAGCAGGAAAGATGACATACTACTAGGAAGAAAAGGGACGACTCTCAGAAGGGCATGTGAGGAGGAGAGGTCCAATGTTAGGGAAAATGCCATCTCCTTCATGTCCTGTTTTCTCTCCCAGGGAAGATTATGTTGGGCTACATCTATGAAGAGCAGATAGAGTGCAAATAGAATGAACCACTCCATATCCCCCTACTCTGAGCTGTGGCTGGCTGGGCTCTTGTTGGATTGCGTTTAATTGGATTAACCTCAGGTGTCTCAGAAGAGGAGATCTGTCTTCACTCTCATCCATATCTTGTTTAGTTGTGTTTATGAAACCTTCCTAAAAGCAAAATGATGATTATGATTATAATGATTATTATTATTATGATGATGATGGTGGTGGTGGTGAATGGTGGTGATGATGATGATGGTGGTGGTGGTGATGATGATGGTGGTGGTGGTGATGATGATGGTGGTGGTGGTGATGATGGTGGTGGTGGTGGTGGTGGTGATGATGGTGTGATGAGTGCAAGTGATATGTTAAGGTTTTCCCCACTATCTTGTTCTCTCTAAAAAAAAAAACTTAAAAAATATGGAAGAGAAGCTGAAAATGTCATTCACTTAAAAGAATGTAACTTTCTCTGCCCCTCGTGAAGCATTATTGAGCAGTCGGACACACTATGGGATACTGGATCAGAGTGCTCATGTTGGAACTAGGTATTAACAAGTTCTTAGTAGCTTCGAAGGATTCTGAGTGTCAGTTTTGCCATCTGTAAAATGGAAATGCCTACACCTTCCCACCCGTTACTGTTCTTCTGAAGATAAATTGTCACTTGGCTGATGGAGGATCTGGACCATGATAAGGGTGTGGTGAGTGGCAGCCATTGTAGCTTCTATCTACAGACACGGGGTGGAGGGTGAAGGCGCCTTTGTGCTCTCATTGTATGGGGATCATTGTCACTCCTTGCCAAGTCTTAGTTCTGCTCATCACCGACAGTGGGTAGATTCTCTTTGGGAATGGGACACGGGGTCTTCCCAGGGCAAATGTCAGGCGCTTTGATGTGCTGCTGGGTCAGATTCTGAGGAGCTCCTGAGCACAGAGCTTTGCCTCCCACTGAATGTCATCTGAGGCACAGCATCCAAGAGGAAGGAGCTGAAAGGCTTCAGTGTGGGTGGGACTCCTTGAGAAGACACCCAAAGAATGTCGGGTGCCTGCTCCTTGCTCATCAATCTCCCATTGTGAAGGGTCCTGGGTCTGAGATGTTCTCTGAGTGTGGTGTGGGCTGGGCTTCGAGAGAAGACAAATCTTAGAAAAAGATTCATTAGAGATGTTTTAATGTCTCTGTTTTGAGATCCAGTTTTGCTTTGGCTGCTGAAGGGCAGGAGTGAAGCAGGCAACAGAGCTGAGCTAATTGAAGAACTTCTGTTGATCTCCAGTCCTCAAATCCTCTCTTGCTTTGTGATCAGAGGGAACATTCTCCTTCCTGACTTTGCCTATCTCTACTATCAGAGTTTATTTTCTCTCTCCTTCCTTCCTCCCTCCCTCCCTTCCCTCCTCCCTCCCTCCCTCCCTCCCTCCCCCTCCCTCCCTCCCTTCTTTCTTTTCTTCCTTCCTTCTTTCTTTCTTTCTTTCTTTCTTTCTTTCTTTCTTTCTTTCTTTCTTTCTTTCTTTCTTGTTTTGTTTGTTTGTTTGCTTTTCCAGACAGGGTTTTTCTGTGTAGTCCTGACTGCCCTGTCATTCTGCTCTGTAGACCAGGCAGGCCTCAAACTCAGAGATCCATCTGCTTCTGCCCCCACCCCCGCCCTCACCCCCAGAGTGCTGGGGTTAAAGACCTGTGCCACCACACCTGGCTGCCATGGTTCCTGCTGTGGGGCAGGAGTTTGGTAAATGGGAACAGACCACTTTCACTATAAATGACATTCTCTTCTGTCTTCTTGGCTATTGTCACCATCAGCAAAAACCTGCTGGCAGTCTTCAGTGCTCCCGATGGTGTTAGACTCTAGATGCCCAGGCTGGTTAAATATTTGGGCCGTAACTTTGGCAAATTCCCCCTTAGCTTCAGTTTTCCTACCCTTTAAAAGGGAAGCTAACATAACACCAAGCCTGTGAGGAGCTTATGTGGGGCAAGGACAGTCATGGCTGCAAAGCACCGAGCCTGTCACGGTTGGACTGGAACAGTGCATGTTGATGGTGGAGCAACCAAGGAGAGTCAAGTCGGGCATTTTGTAGTTTGTCCTAACATTCCTGAGCATTTCCTCCAGGCCTCCTTTCTTCCTGATATACTTGTGAGGCCCAGTGGCCCTCGTGACGCCCACCTTGCAACCAGTGACCAAAGGATAATCACCCACTGAAGTGCAACTTCAAAGAGTGAGTGGTGCCTTCATGCATTTGAAGATACTGTGTTGACTGAGATGTGTCTATTTGTGGTAAAGAGTGTTGGAAGTAAGGCATTCGAGGGTGTTATCGAGGCTATGGAGAAAATCAGAAGGGGTTTCTCACTCACCACACAGAGGTAGATCTTGTTGCCTGCTGGCCTTACACCCATGTTATGTATCCACTCATCAACCACGTCTCCCTCACCAACTCTTTATATCTAGCCTCTTGTTCTTCTTAGGGCTATGTCTCATCTGGAGGCTGGTGTTCTGAAAACCCTTGCTTACCCTTGCTTATGAACCAAAATAAAAAAGACCAAAAATACGTTTAAAATTACCAGCAAATTTGAAAACTCAAGGCTTGTCTGTCAATAACTGGTATCTTTTGAGTTTTCTAAAATGGTGACAGATTATGTCTTTAGCATTTTTAATTTTGTGATTGTCTTAGCTACTTATCTATTACAGTGATAAGATGCCATGGCCCAGGCAACTTATAAAAGAGTTTATTAGGGGCCTATAGTCTCAGAGACGGGCCCATGACCATCATGGCAGGAGGAGGGAGGCAGCATGGCACCCAGCAGGCAGGCATAGTGATGGGGCGATAGTTGAGAGCTTATAGCACAAGGAAAGAGAGTCACAGAATTAAACTTTTGAAATCTCAAAACCCACCCCAAGTGGCACATCTCTAGAAAGGCCATACACACCTTATAATCCTTCCAAAACAGTTCCACCAACTGGGGATCAAATATTCAAATATATGAGCCTATGGGAGCCATTCTCATTCTAACCACTGCAGTAATTAATATTCAGGGGATTTGCCATTAGACTTTCATGGCTGTCCACCAGAGTCTGTCTGTCTGTCTTCCTTCCTCCCATCCTTCCTTCCTTCTCTGCGTGTGAATTCACATAGTATCCATGTTTACAGTTCATGTATGGTTGCGTGTGGAGGTTAGAAGTCAGTGGTGAGTATCTGCCTGAATTTCGTTCTACTTTGTTAACTGAGGCAAGGGTCTCTCACTAAACTAGTGCTGGCCAATTTTCTCATATAGATGGCCAGCTTGCCCCGAGGATCCTGTCTCCAATTCACTAAACATTGGGATTATACCATGTCTAGCTACCTTCTTCTCCTGTCCCCTGAGCTGTCACTGTAGCCCAGGAATCTGTGCTTCATTTACGTTTTTCTTGTCAAAAATGGTAACATGATAAGGGTGTGTGTGTGGTGTGCTATGTGTGTGTATAGGTGCATGTGTGCTCAGATCAGAGTTTGACACTGAACGTCTTCCTCAACTGCTCTCCCTCTCATTCTCCCAGGACGAGGCTTGCTCTCACTCACCTTGAGCATAGTGATTCTGCTACTCTGGCTGGCTGTCTCCACCTCCCCAGCCCTGGAGCTACAGGGTAGGTCTCTGGCCCTTTGTGTGGTTCCAGAGTCAGTGAACTCAGGTCCTTATACTTGCCTAGAAGGCATGGAACTATCTTCCAAATCTCCTTGTGACTTTCAATCTGGTGCCAAACAAATCTTTCAAGGGCTTTCCTTCTGTAACTTATATCAGACAATATTGGGGCCGGTGGTCATCAGATTATTTGAGCCTTGTATTTAAGGAAAATTGAGGGAGCTTGGCAAGCCTGAGATGTCTGTCTTTCTTTTCTTCTCTTCTCTTTTCTTTTCTTTTCTCTTCTTTTCTTTTCTTTCCCTCTCTCTCTCTCTCTCTCTCTCTCTCTCTTTCTTTCTTTCTTCTTTTTGTCATTCATTACAAAAGGCTCCGATAGAGCCAGGTCCTGAAGCCAGGGGATAAAGCTCTTCTTCAGGGATAACTACCCTTTGTACACACACATCATCCTTCCTCCCCTATGGAAGATAACAATTTCCCCCAGGGCCCAGAACCCAGGGTCTCTTTTTTTCTGAAGAAAGAAGCATTGGAGAAGACTTTGAAGGATACGAAGTCAAGCCGGGTCTAGTTCCCAGGGATGTAATTTAACAGTGACTGATTGTTCCTCTCGTGCTGCTTGAGTGTCATAATAAAGACAGATGGGAACTGTAGAAAGATCTCCCTAAAACTCCCCTCCAGTACTGGGGCTCTGTAGAGCCCTCAGGGTGGGCTGTTGGGCCCCAGGAAGGGTAGTTATTAGTTAATAGGCACTCACAGAGCTTATAAAATGTTTTATTAAATGACAAATTCCTAAACATTATACAGGGTCCTATTTTGTGGTCCATATGCTGACTGAATTCCCAGATGACTTTAATGAGCAAATGGCAGCCCATTAAAATTACAGTAGTTTTGCAAAGAAAATAGCTCCCCAGGGGAGGACCAGAAAACACACCAGGCTGCTACTGTGTTGAGAGTTGTCCCAGGAGCTCCTCCCTCCCAGCCCCCAAGATTGCTAGTGGGAACAAATCTGCTGTTGTAAGAAGTGTCTGTTCCCACTCGGCCATCCTCCTGTGTCTGAGAGATACTGCCTGCTCTTGCTAATCAGCCCCTGGTCTTGCTGACCTTGAAACAAGGAAGAAAAGAACGCTTTAGTTCGTGTTTTGCTTAACTGAGGAAACTTGCCTTGCTAGCCATTGGAAAGAAAGAACTTAGTGTCTCCATTTTGATATAGAGAGCTCAACATCTGCTCCAATAGATGGTGGGGGAAAGCAATGGCTTTAATTCTACCAGCCTGGAGCTGTAAATCATAGCTGCTATTCTATTAAAAGTGTGGTAATCCCTGGTTAATGCTATCAATTACTGTTTAGTTGTAGTTGGTTTTTGTTTGTTTTTGTTTTTGTTTTGTCTCCAGGAAAGGCGCTGTTCTTTGTATGTCTGAGGGCAGCTTCAGATCCCTTCCATGTTTGAGTTTTGGGTTTTCCTTTGGTTTTGTTTGTTTGTTTGTTTTTTCTTTTTCTGAATATCCATGTGATGCCTTTGTATTCTCTGTACATGCTGCTCAATGTCCCCACCCTCTCAAGTGAGAGTATTCAGAGTCTTTCTCTCCCATCAGCATTCAAGCACTCTTTGTGTCAAACTGTGGGGAGAGTTTGCCCAGTACCTGAGATAGTAACGCTGTTTCCACTCCCATATGTAATGTGAGCTATCCACAGCGACCTATAACTCTTGCCAGGAATGGTCTCTAAGTGGACTTCAGGCTTCCACTGATGAGCACTGAGAGGCGGCAGAATAAGAAAGACACCCCTTATGTTGAAGGGCATCAGTTGGTGTTGTCTGATTTATAAATTTGCTGTGAAATTGAAAATGTTTTCTATCTGCATTGTCCAAGAGGTAGATTCTAGGACCTTGATTTCATCTCTGACATAAGGAAGCCAATCTGTCTGTTGGACTCCTATTGTCCTCAGAAAATATCTGATGTTCTTACCATATCATGTCAAAATTCTTTAAAATATCTGTCATTTGTTTTTATGTGTATGAGTATTTTGTCTGCTTCTATGTCTGTGCACCATGTTTGTGCCTGGTGTAATCAGAGGCCAGAGAGGTCGTTGGATCCTGTCAAATACCCTGGGATTGGAATTAAAGATGGTTGTGAGCCATTGGTGCTGGGGAATCGAACCTGGGCCCTCTGGAACAGCAGCCCATGCTCATAACCACTGAGCCAACTCTCCAAGCCCTAGTCTAAGTTCTTAGTTGCAAGGAAAAGAGGTGAATTCTGTGTGACGTACATCATTGAACGGGTATAGAGGAAGGTATGAAAACTATCAGGTCCTAGGAATGGATTCATGAAGCTCTCAAGAACAAGTGTTGGTTTCATATCTGCTAAAAGCATAGATGGACCTTGCCTTGGAGATCATTCTAGGCCATTTGTGTGTGTGACTCTGCACCATAGGAGACACTGGACCCTGTTCTGAGAAGGGGACCTTGTTGTCCTTTGATGACTCACCAGTATTTCTGCTTAAGTGACTCCGTTTGACAATGGGCCAGTGTACTCGATTGGTGTGACGTGTTTAATTCATCTGACCCTCAGAGGTAAAGGAGGTGAGAGAAGTAATATCTTCATGCTCAACAGCCAGATTCAATATTTTTCCCTCGTAGATGCAAGCTGACCAATTCCTCTGACATAGGAAAGGGGTTCAGACCAGTGAGTAGACAGCAAAGATGTGTAGGAAGACATGGAGGGTGGGAGGAAGGGCGTGAAGAACTGGGAAGAAGGGACCCACCAAACGTGCTACAGGTCATACATGACCAGGCCACTGCCTAGTTCCACGCTCCCCCCAGCTCACAGCGGTCTGGGAACCTTGGCTTTGCTTTGGTTTTCAGTCCTGCCTTTCTACTTGCTTCTATCTCTGCCAGCAAAGCTCTCCCTCTTTCCTTGGCTGGTTCATCACCATTCAGGTCTTCCTCGAGGCTTTCTCTCATCATCTACTATGAGTTCCTAGTGTCCCTGACACACATTTCCTAATCTTTGTCTATAATATCACCTTTGTTGTCACCCCAGTGCTTGCCACTATGTGGCTTTTGTTCTTGATAATTATTTGATTGATGGGAGCATCCTTAGGTATTGAGAACCACCATGATCCTCCATGACCTGTTCAGCATCCCAGCCCATAGGAGAGTCCTGATCATCCGTGACCTGTCCAGTGTTGCACCTTCAGCACCTCCAGCAGAGTGTATCCTAGAATGAGAGGGTAGCAGTGTTAGTTCAGTTTGTGATCAATGAAGATCCCTACTACCATTACCCCTGATCTAGTAACATGCTTCATTTAAGTCCCTGTATGTGATGGACGCTCTAGTGCTCCTCCCAACATCTCATTCATTCCTTAAAAAGGAAGCATCTTTTAACACAGAGCACAGTGACTGCTGCACTTGAAGCCTGCTGGCTCTCATTGATCTAGACAGTATGGTTCTGTAGATTGCTTGTGTTTTCACATGAGGATGATTGCTGAATTTTTATTGATAAGGTGTTGACAGTCTGAACATTAGGGGTCCTCTAAAGTCAGTCAGTGGTCTTCACTGTGATGGACAAAACACTGGAAATGAACAAACAAACCAGGCCATTTTCCCATCCATCCTTCTGTCACACACTCAGTGCCTACTCCCAGGTGGAGCCAACACATAGGCTCCAATCTTCTCAGCTTCCTCTTGTGACTTCTGTGGGAGAGCCTGCTCACAAGCCTTTTACATTCTGGTTCTTACTGTGACACTCCGCCTTAAGTGTCAGGGGTGGCCTTCCATCCCATTTCCCCCTTGAGACTTTGGTGTCCCCCCATTCCCCCACCATTCTGTATTTTGTGTTTGGAAAATATCTGCAGCCTATTGGGAGGTCTCATCATTGAGACAGACCATAATAGACTATGTTGGCTACATTAAGTAGCAAAAACATGAGACAGGAAGATGGTAACTCATCCCACCCCACATTACCATGAACTATGCGAGTCTCAGGAAGGAGGGCACTGGCTATTGTGAAGCCATAGTCTGCCCTCTTGTCTGCCTGGATATCTACCATAACAGGAGAGGAAGAACTCAGACCTGAGCCTTAAAAAACAAAGTAAGAGTTACTAACTCACTTGACTTAGCCTTTCTGTAAATCTACACATTAAAATATTATGCAATATTACACAAATGTGTGCATTTTTATTTTTAAATTATTTAAATATTAAATTGGTGATTTAAAAAGTGCAATCAGACATAGGCAGAAGGATTGTAAACATGAGTAAACTCAGAGCAAACTCCAAGGGACTGGACCAGGAAGCGGTAAGCTGGAAAACAGGGAGAGGAAACAGTGTCATCAAAACAGCTAAACTCCGAGGAAACAAACATGGTAGGGAAGTGAGAGGCTTCAGTCTGGCAGGAGATCTATGAACACCTATGCAGGCAACACAGTCCATACAAGACACATCCCGATTATCAATCTCATCCAGACGTGCGTTGTGGGGAACTGAGAGACCAGAGTCAAAACTAAGCAGTTAGTATTCTCCATCAAGTGTCCTCTTCAGGTCAGGGAGAGTTTATAGTGATAAAGGATAATTTAGATATCCTTTGTGATAGCTAAAAGTTGAAGACAGTCTTGAGGGAAAGCAGTTTGATCCAGGAACACTGACACTTTGACCTTGGAGAGTGAGGTCACCTGGCCTATGGCAGCATTCGGGAGCTCAGCTAAGAATTAGAAAGAACCTTGATGCATCATCAGCTCAATGCCAGACCAGCATCCTTGTGACCAAGCAGACAAGATCCTGGCTCTCAGGGAGCTCAGGTTCCAGCTGGATGAGCTTACAGAAGTCAGATCTTAAGTGGGGACATTTTTGGATTGATGCTATGTGGGCTCTGTAACAGCATCACAGGGTAGGGAATGATTGGCAGTGAGTGGCTAGGGAAGAGCTTTGAGAATGTGCCACCAATCAGAGACTTAGATGACAAAAGGTCAGCCGTGTGGAGGAGCAAAAGCCTTCAGAAAGAAAAGAGACATCCTATTTATAAGTGCTGTAGAGTGACTGGGCTGATGGCTTCAAAACCAGCATGTCCTGGCCTACCTCAGCTTCGCCATACTGAGGGTCTGAACTTGGGCAGATTATCCATCTCTTTTGCTTTGACTGAACTTTGAACTTTAGTTAGTCAGGCTTGGGAGTTAGAGCTATGATTATGGCCAACATTGCAGGGATTAAATCACACTGTTAGATTTTTGTCATTCTGCTGTCCTTGCTTGATTTGTGTCATTTTTCATTTTGTTCATCCACAGAGGCAGTCTGCAGTCCTCAGAGGTATTTTGTCTTCCCTCATTTCTGTACTCTAGTAACACAGAAACAAGCATCACTAGAGAAGGAAACCATGGACTGGAAGCTCTTGTAAGTATGTACACTATCAAATCACACACAACAATATGCCAAAATCGTGATGCCCAGCCAGGGTCTTTCCAAGAATGCCATGCTGGCTGAGAGATAATGGCTCGCCCCTCAGGAGCAGGTGCAGGCTGGCCCAGCAGCAGACTAATGAACAAAAACCATGTCATCATCCTGATGGGCACAGAAAAGTCTTCCAAAAAGTTCGACATTCAAGATAAGAACTCTGAAAATTAGGAATATACTAGCCTTCTTCAACCAAAGAAAGGTTATTTGTAAAATAAAACAAAACAAATAAACAAAACAAAAAACCCAAATAGGCAAACAAAGAGATGGTGAGGGACTGAAAGATTCCTCTAAAGGTTGGGTTGCCTCTTGCCCGCTTATTGACTGAAATTGTGAAACAAACAAACAGCAAGTAACTATATACATATACATGCACAGACGCCCACACGCACGTGTGTGTGTGTGTGTGTGTGTGTGTGTGTGTGTTGATGAAGAGGAGAGAAAATCTTTCTACTTGCATAAATGAGATCCCAAAGAATATATCCGAGTATTCCTGGACCTAAAATTAGATTTAGCAACATGACAGGGTACCAGAACAACATAGGAAGGGTTAGGGTTAGGGTTAGGGTTAGGGTTAGGGTTAGGGTTAGGGGTTAGGGGTTAGGGGTTAGGGTTAGGGTTAGGGTTAGGGTTAGGGTTAGGGATAGGGGTAGGGGTAGGGGTAGGGATAGGGGTAGGGTTGGTTAGGATTTGGAAGCCAATTATGCTCCAGTGGCAGAGCCAGGATTCTCACTGTGGGAGAGAGAAGCTACAGACAGGCGAGGCAGAGGTTGCCAGAAGAGCTGTGTGGTGCTGGGTTAGACTCACAAATATCTCATCGCTTGTCTCTCGGTATGTCTACGCCGGAGCAGGTACCAAGTGAGTAGCTGTTGGTTTGTTAGTGTGAGCACACACACCCCAGCTCTGCCTCCTAGGATGGTCTGGCAGCGGTAGGGCACCTGAGAAACCAACACACCATTTTAGTTTTAAGACACTATTCTCCAAAAAAGGAAACAAAGTGTTCTTGGAAAAATGGCTAATTCTAGGGCTGGCACGGTGAAACTGTAAGATGAGCTTCAAGCATCCTGTACCTCTTCCGATGCCAAAATGGTTAAGAAAGAGGGAAAAGGCGTGGGCTGGGTAAGGAAGGGCTGGGACGCTTTGAAAGGGCACAGGATTCAACCTGAAATAGTTTCCGAAGGTCAACTCTGGAAAATCTGAGCAAAAATAAGTAATAATAGTACTGGATCATTAACCAAAGGATAAAATAATTACCAACAAATTCATACAGATATAAATACAAGATTGAATGCATAAGTCCATGGAGGAGAATGGAGGGGAAGAGTCAGCAATTCCCCACAGAAGAATTTCAATCACAGCATAGAAGGTGGGAAAAATAGAAACTCCTCACCATTGGAACCGCATGGTGATGATTCCTGCAGGCACAGCTCCTGGAGTCAGACTGAAATAGTAGGAGAAATGTTAAACAGAAAGCAGACATTTGCCTAACCTCAGAGCATCTTCCCTTAAGACATTTAATGCTTCTGTGATTTTAGCGTGAGACTACAGATTCTTCTGATACATGTCTCTGAGAATTCGAGTTGAACTGATCTCTCTTGAAGAAAAAGCTGGACTTAGTAAATTTCTTCTAATAAAAGAAGAGAAATTTTGTATTTTCCTTGAAGAAATAGGTACGTTTGTTGAATGATAAAGGTTCAACTTCACCAGGAGCGAGACTTAGAGTGATCATGTGCTCCCGAAACACAGGAAGCATTGTGAACGTCTGTAGCTCAGTCTGGATCTAGCATTACACAGCTCTAGAAGGACAGACATTCTACAACCTGGCCAGCAGTTTCCAAATATGTCAAGGTTATGAAACACTAGGAAATTCAGGGGACTGTCATAGAATAGAAGACAGCATGTAGACAATCCAGTCCTGCCGAGGGCCATAGAGTCCAGGGTGACATCTGGTAAGGAGAAGGTCAGGGAGATCCCAGTAGAACCTGTAGTTTTGGTTAGCAATGCTATATCAACACTAATTTCATGTGCGAGGATTGTGCCATGGATATCCACCACAGGAATGTGAGGAGAGCTGTGTGAACGTTAGTGGGGGACCTCACTGTACTCTCTAGGAATTAACTTTTACACATGAAGCCGTTCTGTTCTGTTCTGTTCTGTTCTGTTCTGTTCTGTTCTGTTCTGTTCTGTTCTGTTCTGTTCTGTTCTGAGCAGGTTCTTACACAGCCCAGGTTGGCCTTGAACTATCCTTGCCTCTACTCTGCCTCCAGGGAGCAGGGATTTCAGGTGAGTTGCCCTGCGGCATGAAAGCAAGCTTTTTTCCTCGGGTTTTTATGTGGTTCTGGCCTGCATATCCAGGAGCGGTGAAGAACGATTCTGATTTCTTACTGCCTCCTCGGGATACAAACTGACATCGAAGGAGCAGGACTGATCTTCTCTGGTTTGGGGCAAAGACCAATCACAGAGGCAGGGCCAGGCTGTCTCCTGCAGAGGTACCTGCATGTTGGGAGTGGGGTCATGTGTGTGTGTGTGTGTGTGTGTGTGTGTGTGTGTGTGTGTGTGTGTGTGTGTGTTGAAACAAAGGGTGAATACCCTTAGCCAAAAGTTCTGGCCACCCCCCAAAGACACCACTTCCTCTCCCTGTGCCTGAGTACTCGGGCTGACCTTTTCAGTTCTCAGTGTGTCAAACTTTTGCCAAAGGCTGGATCTTGGCCTCTCACTCTCATTAAACAAATGGAGTGAAGACCATTGGCTTCCAAATGTGCTCTCTGCCGTTTGAAGCTCCTAGAGACTCTATGCCGGCATAAATCAAAGGAGAGGAAGCTTATTCATTTGGCTCGTCAGAAAAGCCCTACTGTCATCTTGTCACATCCAGGAGGTTGCTCTTTTAATAGCTTTATTCTTCTCCTGTTAAGAGAAGGAATTGTTCCCGAGCACTCATTCCATACTGTATATTAGCCATTTCATTTTTCACGGAGGGGGGGGAGGATGCCTTTCTACACATGATTAATATTGAAGTTGAATACCAGAGGAGCCGACCATGTGCTGGCCTTGGGCCATCCATCAGCAATTTCACATCTGTAACTGTGCCGAAACGGTTCCCAGCTAACATCATGAACAAATCATGGCTGCTCCACGGAGCAGTTTATGGACCTTGTGTGACTAGAGCAGGCACACTCCCCAGGGACGTGAAATCAGGGATGATCTAATGCAAGGAAATGCACACGTGACAAGAAGATCCACAGATCTCTGTCATTAAAAATTCCCTGTTAGAATCTGGCCGATGGAGAGCCAAAGTCTGGCCCCGTCCTTAGTGACCAAGAAGAGAAGAAGTGTGGCTCATGTTTTTGAGAAAGAGGAGTCAAATACCCCAAGGGCATAAACGCTTTTCATTTGGGTTCCCCCCGTGTGTCAAAACTGTGATTGGGTGAAATCCTCACTGTGCGTCCAGGCTCAGACTGTCCTAGAACCAAGTGTCTGGTACCCAGATGGCCTGTGCTGCCCTTGTTTCTGGATGTACCATCTAACCTCTCTGGCTTCCTGTTTCCTGCAGGATAAAATGTCCCCTGCACATGGATGTCCTGACACTGCTTGGAAAGGTGCCAACAGATGAGCTTCTCCCCAGGTCATCTAGGTCCCCCACTCCCAGCATGTACTTCAGTTTCAACCATCCTCTTTCCTCTGCAGAAAGAACATGGCGTCTCAGGTGGGGTTAACTGATCAAGACAGCCAGACTTTGCTGAAAGTTTAGTTGAAGGGCAGGTCCTTCCAGGGGAACATGAAGCACTTTATAAATTGCCTTCAAAAACAGCCCTGAATCCTTCAGTCAGTTTTAAGGGAACTGTTTACCACTGCATATGGTAGGCATTATTTGGAGTAATAAACCCTCTGAGAATCTGAACATTCATGGGCCAACAGATGGGTCAACCTGCTTTGCAATTTAACAAAGTAATTTATTTCAATCACCGGGACAGGGCCTGGGAAGATTACTAATTCAGTTCACAAGCAAAAGCAGAGAAGACCACTCCATTGCCGAATCGTGCGGCTATTATGGAAATGCACACCTGTTCAACTGGGTTTGGGGCCGTCTCCATCTCGATTAGTGTTTCCGCTTCTTCGAAGGTATGGACTAAATTGCCGTGGTTCCTTCTGCTGAAACTCGTGTTCTAATTGGTGTCAGGATGAGACAAAGATCTCACTGAAAATTTATACCACAGCGTAGGTAAAGGGAAGATCATCAGAGTCAGCTTTGAGAAGCCTCGCAGGTGTGCCAAGAGTGTATTCTTAGAATAATTGGGCAACATGCCCTTTCTCCTTGAAGCAATCTTTCCAGGACTTAATGAGAAAAGAAAGAAAGGATGGTTCTTCCTCCATCTTCAAACTTACTTAAACCTCCCACATCTTCCCTTCCTTTCTCTCCACACAAGCTCAGGCCAGGGCCAAAGGCACGGGGGTTTGAAATGGCCTCAGAGAGTATCTCTGGTGAATTTCTTCCTTCAAAAGGGGAGCACACAATGCATAAAATAACAGCAGTGGCAGTTTCCTGAATGTCCACTGCCTGCTTGCCCTGGACTTCAACACCAAGCTGGACAGAGTTTCCCTGATAATCAGGAGGCTTTGCATAAAAGATGGCACCTGGTTTGCATTTCAGAGCCGCCATATGCGATGCTAATGGTACAAGGTTGTTTTGTTGCCTTTTTTTTAAAAAAAGGAAGATAGTTTTTTTCCTTCTATAAAGTCTTTCTCAGCTTTGATGTCTATAGTGATTACTTCAATATAGACAAGTAGGCTTTTTTCCCCCTCATGGTGCTTTCCAGACTATGTATTGCTAAAATAAATCCTCCAGAAGGAGATCAGAGCTACTGGGTTCCAATTAAACTGAAAGGGAGTTGGTGAGTGATGGGAGGATCTCATTGTTCAGTGGAGAGATTAATGCAGTCGGAGATGAATGAAGATATGGTGGGACCCCTGTCCCGAGTTTTGGAAGATATTATTGATTTTTTAAATGTCTCTATGTATATGAGACCAATGAATACTTATCTCAGTAGGACAGAGAAATGGGGGATGGTATTTCCTAAATTTATGTTTACCAAATTTTCAACATCTACATGAATTCAAAGGTTATATACTTGCCTTTGGGCTGCTCATTATGCAGTAATAAAAGATCCGGGACTGAGTGGTTTATAAGGAGTGGAACTTTGTCACAGTTTTGAGGCCGTAGTGTGAGATCAGCATGCTAGCAGGTGACGTTCCCAGGGACGTTCTGCTCTCTGCTTCAATATGATGCCCCTGCATGGAAGGAACGCTGTTCTCATGTGATGGAAGGAAAGACCCTTCATTCATGAGGGTAGAATCCTAGTGGATTCTCTAATTGTCTTCCCCAAATTCCCTTCTATTAATACGACCCTGAGTCCTGAACACATGAACATTGAAGGTCATTCAGATAACGGTCTTTCAAGAGAGACACTGGGAAAAAAAAACCCAGTGTGAGCAACTTAAAAATGACAAGGTCTAAGGCACACGACCCTGTACAGTGCTAATCCAAACCAAGCTTTAAAGTTCCTCACATTTGAGACTCCCTGACCTGTTCTTCTCAAGTCTTAGTACCACCACACTCCTTCTGCTCCCAGAGTACCCCTTTCCTTGAATGGTCGCATCATGACTTCATTGACTGTGCCCCTCCCCTCTTGTTTCCTCAACTCTGACCAGTGGTTAGGAGCGGTGGCTTTCCCCCAGACCAGGCTGGGAGTCATTCCTGTCTTGTCTCCCCTCTCTCCATTTTCCTTTAGTTACCATGACTCTCACCAGCTGCATCTTCCCTATTTGCCAGATCAGTTTTCTTTGTACCAAGACTTCACACAGAGCTGAGGACACGTGGTACCCTGGGAAACAAAGCTTGTCTGGAATGGCTGTACCCCTTTCCAGTCCTCCTTCCTTCGCCCTCTTGAATACTGTAGGTGCGATGGATATGAATACTATGCCTTCTGCAGAAATACCTTTGCTTTGCCACCTCCAGGCATCCGTACAGCCTTCCCTCTACCTCTGCCATTCAAAGAGCCTGCTTGCCGAGCTTCTACCCTTCCTTAAGTGAGCTCCTGCCATACCCCTTCCAGCAGATGCGTGGTGGCCCCTCTTAAGCACTGGCAACTCTTTGAGTCTTTTGATGTTTAACGGAACTCACGTTTCTAATACTCAGCACACATTCATTCTACAAACCTCTACCTAGCACCCATTAAAGGCTAAAGTCTGAGGGTGTGCTAGTGATTTAGTTGTGTGTGTTCATGTGCATGCATTTGTGCACAGGTATGTGTGTGCAAAGTGTATGTACATCTTTGTATGTGGTTGCACAAATGCAAACATGTGCATATAGAGGCCAGAGATTAGCACTGGATGTCTTCTGCTATTGCTTTCTGCTTAAAAATACCTGTCTGTCTGTCTGTCTGTCTGTCTGTCTGTCTGTCTATCTGTCTATCTACCTATCTATCCACCCATCTATCATCTATCTACCAATCTATTCACCATCTATCATCTATCTACCTATCTATTCACCATCTATCATCTATCTATCTATCTATCTATCTATCTATCTATCTATCTATCTATCATCTACCATCTATCTATCCACCCATCTATCATCTATCTATCTATCTATCTATCTATCTATCTATCTATCTATCTATCTATCTATCATCTATCTATCATTTATGTTGTGTAAATGCCTGTAGATGGAGATCAGAGGAAAACTTGAGGGAATCAAATCTTTCCTTTCACCTTGTGATTCTGGATACTGAACTCTGACTCTAAGGCTTGGCCACAAGTTCTTTTCCCTGCTGAGCTCCCTCACTGGCTTACTGCACCTTAATTTTTCAGACAAGGTCTCCTACTGATCCAGAGCTCATAAATTCTGTCTAGTTTTTCAGGGGATGCTTGGGACAAAAACCTCAGGCCCCCTCCCCCACTTTCACAGCAGCCACTTTACTCAGATCTCCCCAGCGTGTGCGGTGTTTAGTATATCCTTCTAGAGGGACCGGTTCTTGAGAAAACAGCCTCTTGCCAGTGCATCCCATTGAAGCCTACACCTCGGGTCCACCCCTCAGCATTTCCACGCCTCGGCGAAGATGCCTTTGTACAGAGCCCTAGAGTCTTAACTTTGTACTAAGCTCCTTTGTGGAGAAATAATAGTTTGATGGGGGAGTAAAATTGAATAGGATACAAAGGGGTTTTGACTATGGACATTGCAGTCTTTTTGAAAGCTTTGGGTTGTTTTTAATTTGCTCTCTCCATAATGAATGCCACCCCATGACTTTCATAGACAAAGCCACAGGCTTAGGAAATGACAACAGGACAAAGTATCAAGTCAGGTGCCTTTGCTGTTGAGTTACTCACCTCACCCACACCCTAATATCATTAGTAGAGTGCTTTTCAGAGTCCTCAGGAGAGAGGGGAGAAGTCGACTCTAAGCATTCCACCTGCTCGATCTGGGAGAAAAATTTAATATTGCAAAGTGCTGGCTAGGATCTAAGGGCTGTTTGCCAGACCCTTCCCTTGCCCTTTTGGGACAACTAATGGTCATTCCTCTGACAAGCTTGCTGGTCCTTTGGCCACATGATTGTGTTTTTGCCAATGGGATGTGGATTGCCTAGTCAACACTGTAGTCTCACACTCCTTCCCCAAATCCAGGATGGTAGAAACACAGGAGACCCAGTAAGGGCCTTTGTCCCTTCTTCTGGAAGCTTCCTGCTTTCCTGGCATCCCATCATCCTACACTAGGCATTTAGATGAATATACTATGGTAAACTTGGTCTAAGCTACTTGACACAGAGCTTTGGGGCCACCCAGCCCAAGGCAGTGCACCCTTTACACCGCTCAATGCCCGAGAACACAGGGCAGGTTCCCCGAGACTATTCACCTTGCTGGGGACCAATTGCTCTGGTCCTCTGTGTGCTGTCAGCAGTCTCTGGAAACTTGCGGTATTGGACAAAGTTAGGTTGGTTCAAAAGGATGTCTGAAGTCGCTCTGTGTTGAATTAAAAAACATCAGTAGTTCAAGTGTGGATGCAAATTCTACATCACTGTAGCAGCCGAGAAAACTTTCCAGATGTTTCAGAAAGCTGTAAAATACTGTACATTGTTTTCTTTTTCAATGGGAAATTATTCGCAGGGCAATAAAAAGTTGTTTTTTTAGTAAACAGATTCTGTTTCAGGCTGCGGTGTGAAAGCTTAAATGGAACGATGCAATCTGCCACTTTTTAAAAGGAGGTTTTAAACATGTCAGTACAGACCTTTCAATTCTCTGTCCCATAAATTCTACTTTTTAAAATGAAATCAGCGTGAGGCTGTGAGCAAGCACGCTACTATATCAAAGCCGGCGAGTTTGGCTGTTTATTGCCACCCGTGCGACGTGGCAAAGACGAGGCCTTTTCACGTGGGACGCTTTCCTCAACTTTACACCAAGTGAAACTTAATTGCTTTTCGTGTCCTGGGATCATTAGGCCTTAGTCCTCCCGGAGGTGGAGTCAAAGGAGAAGCTGAAAAATAAGTCCATTAATACGTTTCACCTGGAATTCCATTCTTCCTCCCTCGGGCTGCCGGCGGTGCAGCCAGTTGCAGTTTGAGAAGCCACTTTCTAAGAACAGTTCTCTTCAACGCGTGTAAAACAACTCTTAAGCCGCTTTCTTGCATTTCAACGAATACCATCAGGCAAGCCAAGAGGACGTGTGATTCTCCCAGTATGTTTGCTAACTTCTAGCATGTTTGTGTCTTAAGAAGGGGGAAATATCGAGTCATCAGAGGGACAGAAAAAGCCTGGGCTAAGGCTCTGAAGAGCGGCAGTTGTATCTACAGAGCAAAGAGGATAGTCGCACAGACACGCACAGCACAAGGCTTTCCTTCATGTTGCAACACTGGGCTGTGTCCTACTTCTCAAAGGGATTTATGGATCCTTTTATATTTAATTACAAATCATGTATGAAAGTTTCTTGCTGGGTGCTTGAATGAAGATTATGGTAATTATCCAACAGAGGGTATGAGAAAGGGTAAAATTAAAGCCAGTTGTTAGAGTTGCTGGCAGAAACGAACAGTTTCTGTAAGGATAACAGAAGATGAAAGGGAGAGGGTCTCATGGGAGACAGCCCTTCGGTTTGTGTCTTTGTGGAAATGCAAGCAAACCCATGTCAGGCTGAAACACCCCTTCCCATGGGGATCCTCACCCTCCAGTAACCCACAGGAGACTCTGGTAACCATGGGCAGGGTGTTCTAGGACTCTCACCTAATATTGGCCTCTGGGGACGCCATGGATGAAGACAGAGTTAGAAAGTATGCATCATTTTTCTTGGGATATATTGAGAAGATGATGGTTTAATGGCAACTTTATAGCCAATAGCTTTCATTTGTGTCCACTCTGGGGTGGCTCTGTAGAACTAGATGCTGACTACCCTTTGTCTTGGCCTTTCAAGCCACCATCCTTCCTTACTGGGTAACAGCGTGAGTGTGTGAAGAAGAGAATAAGTGTCTTCTACAGAAGAGTTTGACAATGTGGGACTAGCTAGATGGCTCAGTGAGTAAGGGCATTTTTGCTAAGCTTGATGACCTGGGCTGGGCCACTGAGACACATAAGATGGGAGGAAAGAATCAGCTTCTGAAGGTTGTCCTTTCCCAACCCACCCCCACCCCATGCAAGCACATATGTGTGTGTGTGCCCAAACAAACAAATATGTCAATAAAATCTAAAGCTAAAATTGTTGCGTATTTGGGTGCTGGATACCTGCTATCTCGCTATTTCTGTACCTTGCTGTTTGAGCACCTGGACCTCTAGTTTATTCTGAAGGTAATTTTTCAAAAGGTAGGTCTATAAGACATATTTAACTTAACTGCTTATTAGCCAAGCCTCTGTCTGCTTTTGCCATCTGCGAACACCTAGAGTTTCTTGCTTTCCCTCCCATCCATCCATCTCTGATAGGTTTCTCCCCTGAGAAACGTATGCTGAATCCCAGCAGAGTAAATGTCAGCCAAGAGAGCTTTGCCTTGTCAAAAATTATCTCCCACATTCCTCCCATGAAGTTTTGAAGGCCTGTATGTAGTTTCTCAGCTAGGTTTGAGGAATTCAAACAAGTCAAATAAAGGGATGCCTCTTGGGAAGACAGACAAAACAGATTCACTAATGGAATGTTTGTGTTCATGGACAAAAGGCCCCTTAGGAGGTGACTATTATGCTAAAAATTGAGACTGAATGAGATTGGGCCACTAAAAATAATATCCCAAGAGCTTCGGGCAGAACCTTGAAATGGGCAGCCTGGGTGGAGAGGACTCTGGAGTAGTGATGGGGAGGGAAGGGGGCCAGAACAAATGATGGTTGGGCACTGGAGCAGACTTTAAGGGAGCATTGACAGCCTACTCCTAAGGGAAGACTTTTCAATTGGCTTTTGATTAAGTAAGCATTGCTTGCAAAGTTTTGAGCTGTCCACCCTTAACTGGGATTGGGATCAGGAGTGGTGCAATGGTCTAAAAATAGGTTTCGTTTGTTTGTTTGTTTGTCTTTCCCACATGGGCCTGATCTATTGGTACTGAGACTACAAGAAGAGGCTGTGGGTCCTGGTGGGAATCAGGCTTAATCACAAAGGGAATCCATGAGAAGTTTCAAATAGGGGAGGGACAACCATTTACCTAGTGCCACAGGTTCATAAGCCCATGTGTAAGGCTTGGGTGAAGGCAGAGAGCAGGGTCTGTAAATGTCACGATAATTGATGTTTAAGAATATCTATATAAAGCATTGAAGGCTAAAGAATGAATGGCTTTTGATCAAAGGGAATCTAATCCAGCATTAGGCTCTGACTTGCAGCTGGTTAAAACCAATTAGCACTGGCAGTAGCCTTCTAAAAAAACTGTACACCAAGAAGAAGCTCACTGTGGGAGGGGTAGAAGCCATCGCTGACATATCTGCCTCAGGATAAGAGGTACGTTAGGCAGCCATGAGCATTCCCAGATTGAAAACAAATGTGTAATGTCAGCCGAAATATGCAGAATCGTCTCATCTATATTCTTGACTGAAATGGGGAAAGCATTGTGCACACTGTAGATCATTTGAATCTTACGATGAGTTGAAGGATTTTTTTAATAATAATTCAGTGGCTCTTTTTTAAAATATCCAGATGTTAATAATAGTTCCCCGCTCTGTGATTAGGAATGAATCTGCCAAAAGGAAAAAGAGGAGGCCTTTTCTCTTGGGGGAAGCTGAGTTACTTCTGTTATGTTCCCAGGCTTCCTGGGGAAGTCCATCAACATGAATTAATGATGGGAACTGCAGTCTGGCTGGTCACCAAGGAATTGCCCGCCTTGTTTTCCCACTTTGACCTTTATTATTTACACACTCAGCTTGAAATAGGACAAATGCAGTGGCTTCCCAGCTATTTCATTCCTGGAAACCCAGCCGCTCTGGATGCTTCTGAGAGTGGAAGGGCTATGCTGTTCTTATAGAGTTTCTGCTGTCTCTGGTTCAGGAGGCTGAGACCTGCATCCTCATTAATTAAGAAATGACATGAATAGCAGCCCGGGACACTCGCTTTTTCCATAATTTTCCTGACAGAGAAACATACACACACACACACACACACACACACACACACACACACACACACACACACACGCTTCTGTGAAATGTCCAATAACTGGCTTGTACAACACAACAGTGTTTTATTTTCAATGCCTATGTGCTCATTTAATTTTCTCTTAAGAGTGGATTGTCCTAAGTCTAGAATCTGTTTTGTAATGAACTCCGTTCAAACATTAAAGCACACCATTTGCTAACATAAAGATGTCATAGACTTCTCTTACAGCAGAGACATCTCTGGTATCGGCCTGGTAGTACAGATGTGGCTGCAATGTTTATATGCTGGCCCATGTTTATCCACAGTGACCTTAATGGTTTGTTGTTAAATTTGATCCTCTCTTGCAAAGTGGAAACATCACAGCAACGAGGAGGTGGCTCCCAGAGCTGTTTGTCAGAGTTTTTTTTTTTTTTTTTTTTTTTTTTTTTTTTACCCGTTGGCATTTTGCAGAGGAGGTGAAGGTGAGCTCAACCCTGCAGCAGCATTAAACTACAGTGAGGGCTGCCGCTCTTCACTCACAAGGGGCCAGGTGCTGAGGTTGGCACACCTCCCGCCTGGACTCGCTTCTTCCTCAAGAACTTTCATGGGAACTGTAATTATTATTCTCACTCGGAGAAGAGGAAACCAGAGTTTACTAACTTGCTCAACAGTATTTCCACGGTCATCTTTTCCACGGTTCAGTGGAAACTGTAACTCCAAGGCGCTCCCAGCTCACTCATGGTGCTCTTTCTAGAGACCCACGGGACCAATGTGGTGCTGGCCTCTGGATCTGAATGCTGAAGAACTGAAGATTCAAATGACATTAGATTGGATATATGGCTTCTCTACCCACCGTGTCTCGTCCCTCTTCTCTAAACAATGTAGTTCAACTGGGTAGCATTTACACTGTAGTAGAGTAGTCATGTAGAGACGCTAAAGTATACAGGAGGATATGTGTGGGTTATAAGCAAACACCACTGTGTTTTATCTAAGTGTCTTCACTATCTTTGGATTTGAGAGCCATTGGAGATCCTGGAATCAGTTCCCCATGGATATTGAGAGACAGTGGTGTGTTTTGTTTTGTTTTGTTTACTTTGTTTAACCTTGTTCATGGGTCTGATTTTTTTTAAAGATTTATTTATTTATTATATATAAGTACACTGTAGCTGTCTTCAGATACACCAGAAGAGGGCATTGAATCTCTTTACAGATGGTTGTGAGTCACCATGTGGTTGCTGGGAATTGAACTCATGACCTCTGGAAGAGCAGTTGGGTGCTCTTAACCGCTGAGCCATCTCTCCAGCCCGGGTCTGAATTTTTTAACTGATGATGTAAAAACCTCAGAAGCAGAACTGGTAGAGTCAAGGCAGAGGCACCTGTGTCCTTGCCCTGGTGCACTCTCCACCATGAATTTGTGAAGGGAGAAAAAAATAAAGCCAGTTTCATCCAATAGAGCAGTAAAATATTAATATTCATCAAAACAAAAGAAAATATTTACTTTCTTAAATAATAATCCCTAGGCTCACATTTTAAAAATATTCTGTTTGTAAAGCCCGTCTTCTATTTACAGAAAAGTTATGGCTATCTTGATGAAAATAACTGGCCCGGTGGTTTTTAGCTCTGAATGGAGGTGTTACATCTTCCACAGGGCTCCAGGTTCATTTACAGGAATGACGGGAAAACTTTGAATGTTTGGGTTTATCAGATCTAGATCTATTTACATGACTAGACTAAGTGAGCTTGTGTCCAGAATATAGCTGATAGTGTTTATGGGTAAGATTAAAAATTGAGCTTCCAGAAGAAGTTTGGAAGTTCTGAAAACTCGGATTTACCATCCTAAGCCTGCGAGCTTCAGAATGGGTAAGGAGTGTCCCAATGAGCTGAAAAGAGATGTTGGCTTCTGATTCTGGGATACTGTAAAACAGAATGTGACAGAGTCTGGAAAATTATAGAGCGGAGTGAACTAGTATTTCCCCAATACTGTGCTTAAAGCTACAAAACCATGTGTGGATGGACCTGACTGGGACCTCGCAGCAATGGTTTGGCTCCATGATTTCAGATGCCACATTTCGACTAATCTTTAAGAAGCTGCCACTTGGCAAGTTCTGATGAACTTACACCTCTTCGTCTACCTCTGTATACTTGTCCATACCTGAAAAGTCTATCCAAAGGCATCTTCCTGTTAGAAAGCAGCAGGCCTGATATTGCATAAGCTCTGTGTAACTTCAGCCAAGCCAGCATACGGCAATGGGTTGAGTATCAGGAGTGGGTAAGAGAATCCAACGTGGTGGTTTGTTAAACTAGGCAGTTGTAAGATCTGCACAAGTGCAAAAGCATGTCACCCCCTTCCAAACGTTAAACATTGTTAATCATGGCAAAATGCAATTAACATAAAATTTATTGTCTGCTATTGCACATTTAGGCCGTGGGATATGAGAAATCACTTTCTAACTGAATGGGAAAATCTCTCTGCTGGCTAGCTCTCAGAATGCCAGACGGTGCTATGTAGGATGCTGAAGCAGAAAGAAGTAATCTTATCTAGCCCCGAATCTCATGGGCTGCAATTTGAACCTTCCAGGCAAGATTGCTCACGGGCGAAACAGTGGCACAAGGTTATGGGGTAAGGAACCACTTTCTGATTGCACTTGAGATCTGATTCACAGGAAGGGATTTCATGCCTGCTCTTGTAACTCCATCAAAGGCCCATAGATGGGGAGATCATAAGCCCTAGAGTAGAAGGTGTTATCGTTATTTTTAAAGTAGTCATGTTGTCAAATTGCCCTCTAAATATTTGTGTTTATATCCCTAGGCCTGGCTGCTCTCAATCTTGTCAGGAGGAGTTTCTTTTCCATTTTTCCCCCAAGAAAGAAAGGGTCTATTTTATCCTATAGCTTGTTGTCCATCATCCAGGGGAGTCAGAGGAGGAACTCAAGATGGGAGCCAAGAGGTAGTGACTGGGGTGTACTATGGAGGAGTGTTGTCTACTAGCTTGCTTCACAGGCCTTGCTCTGGTTACTTTCCTCTACCATCAAGGGCCACCCACCCAGAGATGGGGGGCACACATCAATCGGTAATCAAGACAATGCCTCACATGCTTGTCCAGGATCCAGTCTGTTGAGGGCATTGGGAAGTTTATTTCTGTGCAGGGCAGCAGTGGAGAGATGCAGAAGAAGTCCAAGTGCAGAGGAAAAGAGGACGAGTACTTGGCACCCATAGTAAGTCCCCACCGAGGGTCAGGGAAGACCTTTGAAGATGAGGTAGAAAGAGTGGAAGAGGCAGACGGTAGGGAGACGTGGTGTGAAATCCTGTCTCCTGGACATGATACAGCTAGTGTAACCAGGAATCAACAGCAGCTCTAGTTACCCACACAAGACCTGTACAAGATCAAGCCAGCTAAAACGTAGGTACAGCTGAGGATGCTCTCCAGGTCCCACCACTCCCCACAGTAGATAGCTGTTGACAGAGGAAAATCATTTAGTTTTGAAGATGTGGCCATTGGTAAAGTTTCCCATGCTCGCTGGATGGCCTCAGTTCTGTACACAGATGTGTGGCATTAATTAGACTTAGCGAGTTATTGAAAAACAATCAGACATCTTACGCAGTAGGTGTGTTGGGGTGTAGAAGGAGTGGGAAGGTGACATTGGGTTATGTGTGATTATATTTCTTTATGTACATGTATGAAATTCTCAAAAATGAGAAAAATAAACTTCCTGTGTTCACCATTTTTAAGTATTAAGCGTATTCAATTGTTCAATCCATCTCAAACCTCAAACTTTCTGTCCTGAAATCAAGTGTCTGGGTTCTCAATAGGGTGGGATACTGACAATCTTAAGTTCTGTGGGAAAATAATTTGAGAAATGTGGCCTTTGTTAGTCTCATTAGAGTAAGGCCCCAGACCTCTCTATACCCGAATTTGATTCTCAAAGCCATGTGAGCTCTGTTGGAGTAGGCGGTTAACCCTGAGCCTTTCCACTAAAGCCCGTAAGACAGCCTTTAACTTTTTAATTAAAAACCAAGTACACAGACTTGTCTTCATTTCTTACCCTTGTAGAGTTGGATAGGAAGCATTGTGGATGGTGTTTGCTTTCAATGGATTTGGTCCAGGGCTCAGAAGCTTTTACAAGTAACCTAACCTGATCTTTTATCTAATGCTCTTTAATTCTGAAGATCACAGAGGACTGAATCTAAAGATAATCAAAGAGAAAACAATTCAGCACACTCTGCACCTGAAGAAAGAGCCAGGAAGCTGGGTTACTTGCAATCATCAACAGGGAGTAGACTTGGACCCAACCTCATGTCTTTCCATTGTTCATTTCTCTTTTAGTATAAGCTAATGAAGAATATTTGTGGGTTTGAATGCTAGCCTGGAATATATGGGAAGCAGGAGCAACCTTGTAGTAACCACACACACACACACACACACACACACACACACACACACATATACAACACGCACAAAACACACACACTACACACACATACAACACACACACACAAAACACACACACACCACACACACATACACACACATACAACACATGCACACAAAACACATACACACCACACACACATACACACCACACACACACACACACACACACACACACACACACACACACACACACACACTTTACTCAGGTCTTTAGTTCTGACACTCCAGGGTGTCATTTTGCTCAGAGAGGGTGAGAGCTGTGTTGGCAGTTACTTGGACTCTACAAGTTGACACACGTGGAAGCCCTTTGGTAGAAGTAAAGGACTGCAGAAGGGTAAAGCTGCAGTAGAACAGAAGAGGTTTCAAGTGGGGCCCCGAAACGCTTGTTCACGCAGTGTTGTGTATAGGTACATGGGGTCTCATGGGGTCGTGGATCCTGCGGTCTGTTTTTACTTGCATAATTCATAACTCGGTAAGGTGATATTGTCATAACTGAACAGGCCTCTTTCTCTCCCATCCTTGGCAGCCTTTTAGCCCTATTCTTAATTTCAAACCTCACTAGAAGTCCCCTTGGATCTTTGGTTTGTTATTTCGAGGCTAGGATAAAAAGAGTTTAAGGTATGGACATGTTTAAGAAAAATACGCTTATTGCTTTGAGCTTTTTCTTTCATTTTGTGTTATTTGGCAAACTTCTTGGGCTTGCTGGAGCAGTGGCTGGAGGTTAAGAGACTGAGGGTTGATCTCTGCTCTGTTCTGCGGCCCTTTGGAACTGGTCCTTAACCACTGTATGTAACGAGGCTGTTTGGAGGACCACTAAAGGCCACGGCTACTATGTGGTAGCCCAGTGCTGTGTGCTAGACTGGGTAGCTTCAGCAGAAGTTTCTTTTGTTTTCGTTCTGTATTTTCAGAGACTGGGAAGCCTTAGATGAGGGCCACCAGGGATGAGTTCTGGTTTGCACTCCTTCACATGGTGCACTCACACAGTAGAGAAAGAAAAGGGCAGCGAGGGAGAATCACTTCTCAAAAAGACCTTGATCCCATCCAGGAGGGTACCACTCTCATACCTCACCCAAACTGAATCCCTTTTTCAGAGGTTCCTTCTCTAAATACTATCACACGTGGAGTTAGCTAGGATGTGTTGATGTGGTGGGGACAGAATTAGGTTCACAGCAAGCTCCTCCAGTTTAAATGTCGTATAAGTCGTGTGTGTGTGTGTGTGTGTGTGTGTGTGTGTGTGTGTGTGTGTGTATGTGTGTGTGTGCAACATACTCCTCAGGAGCACAGCAGCACACACAGCAACATGAGGGAACCAGAGAAAGGAGCAGAGAAAAGCTCCTAGGGAAACAGAAGAGTACTGAGGCCTGGCTGTTAGAAGGAATGGAGGAGAGAATGTCGAGATGATAATGTTAACACATGAACATGGTAACAGAATTTGAAAATGTTCATAAATGATGGTAGATATGGGGTGGAGGCCAGGCAACAAGAACAAAGATGGAAAAGTATCCTATTTTTGTTTGATGATAGATGAATGACAGATGAATCAGCCTGTTCACCTTGAGCCTAGCTGGCGAGGGTTTCAGAATATAAGTTTACCCTAGACAGTTCTAAAAGGAATTTGGGACCCTGTATAATGGCTGTGGAAGCTTCTTGGTGAATTACTAAGCAAAGTGGGCTATGAGGATGTTGGTGGCAGGGGAATGTGGGAACAGAGCATGATCCACACTGGGTCCTGTCGTCCCTAAGACTGCCAGTCCAGTTTTCAGTCTTCTGCTAGCCCAAGCAGCAGTCCTTTTGCTTGCCCACTGAATCCTTCAGCTTCTCCTGCACAATGTTTGCAGTAGCCATCTTGACATGAACTACCAGGTCCAGTTGCTTTATTGTATCTGATCTGCTGTAGTTCAAATGTGTTCCTGAAAGTCCAAGCCTCCGGAACCTAATTTCCAGCTCAATGATGCTGAAATAGTGAGGAGAGGTAGGGACTTGAACAGGCAAGTATATGGTGAAGATGCCTCTCTTGAGTGGGTTTACACTGTTGCCATGGCAATGGGCTCCTGACAGAAGGATGGGTCTGACTCCATCTTCTGCATCACTCTGGTGCATTTCCTTTCACTCTTGTTCTCTTCCCACCAGCCCCTCTCTGGTGCAGGTGAATGTTGTTTTGCTCTTCCGCCTTCCATGGTGAGATGATACAGCAAGAAAGCTTTTTGCAGAGGTTGGCTTTTAGGCCATCTAGCTGTGAGGATTTCCACAAGAAGTGGAGTCCTGTTATTTACAATTTCTCCATCTCAGACATACTGGGATAAACTGAGGCACCAGCACCTTTCCCTCTAACACCTCAGTGTCCCAGCTTTCTTTAGGAGCACGTTTGACATGAGCTGTCATGCAGATTGCATGGTAAGGAGCTTCTCTCACGAATGGGTTAACGTTGTCAGCATGGCAATGGACTCCTGACAGAAGGATGGGTCTGGCACCACCTCCTCTTAGAGAATCTGCCCTCTGAGCTCCCTCTTCGTATTGGTTTCCTGAAAATGCTCATTCCTAGAGGCTTTCGTGATCTCCTTCTTGCTGAGTTGGACAGTAATTGGAGCGATACCAAATGGCCCTGGATCCCCTGCAGATCTCTCTATGCTGAGTCCATGGTGGGGTCAGGAGGCTTCCTTTCTCTTTCCACACTACACTTCTCATTCCAAGAAATGCTAAGCCCGTTAGGGCAGATTTTACAATACAGTCAGCCTTCAAGTCTGAGTCTCCCTACAGCTTTCCCAATGTGTGCTTAGCCTGAGTCCTCCCAAAGTCGCCAACATCCCAGTGTATGCTGAGCCTGAGTCCTCCTACTGTCCTTCTACTGTCCTCCTGTCTCAAACAACGATCTTCCATTTTGTTCACCAACTATTTTAGGGCACTCAGAGGCACTCCCTTGCAAAAAATTCATCCCATTTTGGCTTGCTCACCATTTATAGCCCCACATAGAAGGGTGAAGAGGGGCATGAGATTCTCATCAGAGTATCAAGCTGCTTCTTACCGCAACCGGTGTATTAGACCCTGGTTTGATTGCCTATGGTCTGGGGAAGAGTATATAGAGGAACTAGAGTGTATAAAAGGCAGAGCAGTCTAGGGCTGGGGTTCCATGTATGTGAATAGTAAGAAGCCCCACTGGGTAAGGCTTTCCAGGTGCAGCCTTTTGGAGGAGGGTCTGTAAATAAAACCCAGCTATGGTCTGTAAGGACCATAAACTTACTGATTCCCGAGTGAGCACTGGTAGAATTGTTCCTTAGTTCACAGTTGGGCCCTTAGGAGGAAGGTCGAGGTTGCCCATGTCTGCTCTGGGGAAAGAAATTTCAGCAACACCTCTTCAGGCTTGTCATTGCTGATCTGGTTTCTTGTCTAGGTGGGAGACAGCACTTATAAGGTGGTGGCCACTTATAAGGTGTTATGGCCGCTGGAAGGAAGGTTGGCAGAAAATCATATGTAGATCAGAAGTATTGCCCATGGAAACATCGTCAGAAACATTAGGACAGATGGGCTCTTTCTGGAACCCAGAATAGAACAGCTGGTCTGAGGCTGGACTCTGCTTGCTGACAAATTAGCAGAGTGCTCATGGTAGAGCAAGAAGGAGGGCTGAAACTGACTGGCCTGAGATGGTACCTCTTCAACATGATGAAGGCTGGAGTACCTGGGAAGGAAGTTGGCTTGGAGGCAGGGGCCTGGCTGAAGGTCCAGTCTACATCCTAGGATGAAGACTGTGACCTGGTGTGACAGCTCTCTGTATTTCCATCATGATGAGAGTTTTCTTCTTAGATGTGAGTCTGAGAGTCAATTCATTGTGGACCGAATTCTCCAAAACCGTGAGGCAAATAAACCTCTTCTCACAAGTGGTTTATCTGAGACCTAGTTCATTTGGAAGTATGAGCTCATGGCAAGCTTCCTAGTCACTGTCTGTGTTCATTGATGGATGTTCCTATTGATGTATGTCCCCGATTGATGGACTCTTAGGACGCTTCTAGTCTCTTTGCTATGTCAACAATGATACCCCAACTATACCAAATGTGTACCAAGTCACAGGGGCAGAAAAGTCTTCTCTTGGGTATGGGGTTTTAGAGGTGGAGTTGCTAGTTAAACTGCACATGACTTTTTTTGGTTATTTTTTATTTACATTTCAAATGTTATCCCCTTTCCCAGTTCCCCATCTATAAACCCCTTATCTCATCCCCCATCCCCCTTCTTCTATGAGGGTGTTCCCCCACCCAATCATCTACCCCTTCCCACCTCCCCTCCTTAACATTCCCCTACACTGGGGGGTCAAGCCTTGGCAGGACCAAGGACTTCTCCTCCTATTGGTGCCCAAAAAGGCTATCCTCTGCTACACATGCAGCTAGAGCCAGGAGTCTGTCCATGAGTACTCTTTGGATGGTGGTTTAGTCCCTGGGAGCTCTGGTTGGTTGGTATTGTTGTTCTTACGGGGTTGCAAGCCCTTTCAGCTCCTTCAATCCTTTTTCTAACTCATCCAATGGGGATCCCATTCTCAGTTCACTACTTGGCTGTGAGCATTTGTCTCTGTATTTGTCATGCTCTGGCAGAGTCTCTCAGGGGACAGCTATATCAGGCTGTACTTGTTGGCATCAGCAGTATTATCTGGATTTGGTGGCTCTATGTATATGGGCTATATCCCCAAGTGGAGCAGGCTCTGAATGGCCATTCCTTCAGTCTCTGCTACAAACTTTGTCTCCATATCTCCTCCTATGAGTATTTCTGTTCCTCCTTTTAAGAAGGACCGAAGCATCTGCACTTTGGTTGTCCTTCTTGAGCTTCATGTGGTCTGTGGATTGTATCTTGGGTAATTTGAGCTTTTGGGCTAATATCCACTTATCAGTGAGTGCATACCATGTGAGTTTTTCTGTGATTGGGTTACCTCACTCAGGATGATATTTTTCAGTTCCATACATTTGCCTATGGATTTCATGAAGTCATTGTTTTTGATAGCTGAGTAATATTCCATTGTGTAGATGTACCACATTTCCTATATCCATTCCTCTGTTGAAGGGCATCTGCGTTCTTTCCAGCTTTTGGCTACTATAAATAAGGCTGCTGTGAACACAGTGGAGCATGTGTCCTTGTTATATGTTGGAGCATCTTTTGTGCATATGCCCAGGAATGGTATAGCTGTGTTCTCAGGTAGTACTATGTCCAAATTTTCTGAGGAATCTCCAGACTGATTTCCAGAGTGGTTGTACCAGCTTGCAATCCCACCAACAATGGAGGAGTGTTCTTCTTTCTCCATATCCTCACCAGCATCTGTTGTCACCGAGTTTTTGATCTTAGCCATTCTCACTGGTGTGAGGTGGAGTCTCAAGGTTGTTTTGATTTGCATTTCCATGATTACTGAGGATGTTGAACATTTCTTTAGGTACTTTTCAGATATTCGATATTCCTCTTCTAAGAATTCTTTGTTTAGCTCTGTACCCCCTTTTTAGTAGGGTTATTTGATTCTCTGGAGTTAACTTCTTGAGTTCTTTGTATATATTGGATATTAGCCCTCTGTCAGATGTAGGATTGGTAAAGATCTTTCCCCAATCTGTTGGTTGCTGTTTTGTCCTAATGACAGTGTCCTTTGCCTTACAGAAGCTTTGCAATTTTATGAGGTCCCACTTGTTGATTCTTGATCTTAGTACATAAGCCATTGGTGTTCTGTTCAGGAAATATTCCCCAGTGTCCATGGGTTCGAGGCTCTTCCCAACTTTTTCTTGTATTAGTTTCAGTGTATCTGGTTTTATGTGGAGGACCTTGATCCACTTGGACTTGAGCTTTGTACATGCCTTTATGTTTAGGTAGATATTGCCATACACACACACACACACACACACACACCCCTTTATAATTCTAGGGTTTAGGGATGGAAGCCAGGTCCTTGTGCATGTTAGACAAGTAGTCTACCACTAAGATCTATCCCCAACCACATTGGTTTGTTTTGTCTTTGGTCTTTTGTTTGTTTGATTAAATGAAGGTCATGCCTCATTCTACTCCCACCAGAAACATAAGACATACTCCTGTCAAGATTTTACTAAAGAATTTCTCTGTTGTCAAACTTCTTTGTTGGAAAATGATTCTCATCACATTTCTAAACCAGTGTTTTCTATTATCCTAAAAGAGGACTTTCAAACCTTGAGCAGCACTTCAGTTTTTGTGGGAAGAAGTAGAGAATAGAGGGAAGACTCATCCAGGTGACAGAGGTCTCAAGCAAGTGGTGGGTGGCTTGCATTTCCTCCAGGGTAACTGCCGTTTCCCTCTTTCTCTTGGTTGGCATGCAAAATTCACCTGATGCTCCTGTCAGTGTGAGTTTGAGTCACTAAGGTGGACAAGGGGGCTCTTTTTCATGCTGCCCTTCTGACTTTCAAGCTTTGATGTTTCCAGAACATTTGCCGTGCTTTTGTGGACAAGCTCAGTTCAGGCAGTTCAACTTTCATTTCTTGTTTTGGTCATGCTGCTTGAAGGCAGATTAAGCCATTTTCTCTACTGCTTTTCTGTCGTCCCCAGATGGGCATGCATTTGTGGGGAAGGTGTCAGCAAAGTGTGCCTTTGGTATATGAGGAGCGATTACTTGAAAAAGAGTTTCTTTCCTGCCTACATTTGCTGCCAAATGGTTTCTCTGTCATCCACTTATATTAAATGTGTGTTTCAGCACTCTGCAGTGTTCACCTTAGAGCTCCAGGACGCTCACCAGAGGGGTTCTCCTGGCTGAGTCCCCTGGGAAGCTAGTGTAGTGTAATCTATGTCACAGCCAGTATTGCAAATGTTATTAGAACACAGCGTGATATATCAACATCTCTAAACAGGGATCACTTTCGGAATTTGACTTTGCAGCCATGAAAACTGTGCACAACCAAAGATCTTCCAAGCCAATAATGTTCGTACAACACGACAGGGAGCCTAGCTACACTCAGAGAGTTCACATTTCAGGTTGAAAGGGATCATAGTAATAAGTTAGACACAGATGTCCTTTGTCTTGTCTCTCAAGGAGTGAAAAAAATCTGTTTTTAGTCAGCAATTTTCATTTTAGACGCCATGTAAGAAAGATTATGGGTCAGCTCATACTCCTCCTTCTCCCTCCCTCCCTTCCTCTTTCTTTTTTCTTTTTTCATGTCTGAAGAAGTTGGCACGTGGTAGTCACTTCTATATAATCAAGAGTCCACATTCCTGCTTTTAAACATCTTTCCTGTAGCCTTGGCTTCTCTCCCAGTCCTTGATGGGGAGGCTATGCTTCATATATGTTGGCTAAGCAAATAGCAAATAATTCTCAGTCTTACAGAGGGGACCTGGTGACTGATCTGTCTGTCTTTATGAATTCATAGAGTTTAGAAATGAGGGTCTTGTTTCTAGAAAATCCCTTTGCTGAAATATTTGTACCTTATCTATTTTAATATTCAGTACAACCTAAAATGTATGTGTGGCAGACTCTAGTTTTTGGTGAAGGAAGCAAGTGTTGGCAAGGTCAACTCAGGTTTTCAGAACCACACAGCTCTCCAGAGTTCAGGCCCCAAACTGCCTTGTTGGAAGCACTTGAGGTCGTCTTACTGCGCTGGACTTACAGCGTAGCACGTGCACTGGAACAGAATCACTTTCTTTTAGCCACACAAGAACAAATCTCTGCTGTTCATTCAGCTCAGAAACAGACAGAAGGAGATTCATCCTGACATGAAGCACGCCCGTGAGTTTCTCCATTAACACACCTTTGTTTCTTGTAGTGAGTCAAATTTTAACTAGCAGCCATTAGCCAAACCTTGCCTAACTTGATAGCTAGTGTTATGTCAAGCAGGTACAAGCTATAGTCATTTTAGAAGAAGGAATCTCAAATGGAAAAATGCCCCTCTCCACACACCTGCAGTACTTGGGTTGGCCTACAGTACATTTTCTTGATCCATAATTGATATGGAAGTGCGGGCTTACTGTAGGTGGTGTCACTTCTGGGCTGGTAGTCCTGGATGCTAAAAGAAATAGACTGAGTGAGCCAGGAGGATTAAGCCAATAAGCAGCATCCTTCTGTGGCCTTTGCATCAGTCACTGCCTCTAGGTTCTGTGATGAGTTCTTGCCCTGACTTTCTTTGACTGGGATGTGAAAGTGGAAGTGAAATTAACCCTTTCCTCCCCCAAGTTGCTGTTGGACCTGGTATTTTATCATAGCAATGAGAAAAGTGACACTTAGTTTGAACGGTATCTGCACGTGATACAACTTAATATTTCCCCTTGTTTAACCCTGGCCCACGAATTTGAACATAGGTAAGAAAGGCAGTACCGTGGTAGTTCCATCCCTGGACCCACTTGAAAAGTTGGGTGTGTAGGTACAGCCTAGAGCAGGTGGCTGGGACCCACCAGGTCCTCTCTCTGTCACCCTGGGAAAAGGATGACTTCTCTTCTGGCTGCTGTACTGCATCTCTGTGGCTTCAGTCCACTTTCAGAGATGACATCAGGAGACGTAACCGCAGAGCCCCTGTCCTTCTTATCTCTGAGAATCTCCTCAGGATACATGGGAAGGAGGTCCACCCCACAGGCATTCTGTTCTAGGCATCACAGACCTCCTGAATCCACGGGACTTCTCACTCTCAGATGACTAACTGAACTCTGGAAGTCGGCATTGTGCAATCTTATTCGTCTGTAGAAACTCATCCTTTGAATTGGGTCTTCTTTCATTTGGCAGGGGCCGAGGAGAGGCTCTGTGTCCCCGGAGTGGTTGCTGAATCATGTGGTGGGGTTCCGCAAGAGCTCTATGTTAGCAAAGCATGCCTTCCCTTTGCTATCACCTCTACATTGCCCTCTTGTAATCCCACTAGCATACAGCTCCTGGTAAGGGCCTGCAGGGCTGGACCACTCAGAGCTAGGATCCCAGTCATAGCTCAGTGCACTGCTGCCACCACCTAGTGAACTCCAAGAGGGTCCTTCCTGCTTTGCTGTGGATGTGCCTAGCAAGGTTATCTTGAAAAATCCTTTCTCTCCTTGAATACAGAGTTTGATTTTAGGCTTGGTATGGGGTCCCTCTGATTGAAGCCAAAGCGTGTGTTACATCTACAAGAAAAACCAGATGCCATATCCAAGAACTGTGTGTACATGGCATAGATGTTTTCCTTTGTCGTTTATCCTCTCTACTGCTGGAGCGAAGACTGACTGCAGGAGCCCACAGTTATGCTGTAACCTGAAGCAGAAGCCACATTCTGAAAAGTCAAGGCTGGAAAGATGGCTCAGCAATCAAAAGCACATGCCTCTCTCAGACAACTGGGGTTTGATTTTCAGTACCCACATCATGGGCAACAATGTTCTGTAACCCCAATTCCAGAGAATCTGATGGCCCCTTCTGGATTCTCTGCTCAGAGTGCACATGTAGTACACCACACACATGCAAGTCAAACACACATACACACAAAATAAAAATGAATAAATCTTAAAAGAAAGAGGAGGAGGCAGCGGAAGAGGAAGATGAGAAGGAAGAAGAAGAGGAGGAGGAGGAGGAGTAGGAGGGGAAGGAGGAGGAAGATTTGAGGAAACTACATGCTTAGCCAAGCAGAAAGTGAGCGGGTACATGAAAACTGGCTGACAAGTCTCGGTCTCTTTCATGGGAAAGAGCACTACATGTATTGTCATGGAAGCCATCATTAACTCAGGCCCTCTGCCACCTCCATAGAGTCCAGTCCTAAGAGTGTGCACTCCTTCTAATTCTTCAGATCTCTTAAGGACAAACTAAAAACCCCAGAGTTCTGGAGTAGTCCCTCAGGATATCCTAGTGTTAACTGGGAACAAGCTGGCATTGGGATGGCTACACAGGTTTCTTTCCCAATATTGCTATGTCTCTTCTCTCCAATCTTCTTTTACCTAAAGATGTTCACAAGGGGATCAGCAGAAGGGAACTGGCTGGAAAAATCTCTGCTCTGCAGGGATCTGCTCATCAGTAGACCCAGCTCAGGGAGCTTTGCCGAATGGCCGTATGTTTCCTCACCCTCTGCCCCAAATAATCATTCCAGGACTTTTCCAGACTCTGCATCTTCATCTGTTCACTTGGCCAAGTTTCATTCACTACTACCCGAACCTTTCCCAAGAACCATCCAATCTGTACATTTGTACACATATGCACCTTTTACTATAAAGGGCTTTGGTGTAATTTAGTTCTAAGTCAACCTTATAAAATGTTTCTATCAACCAAGATGCCCCAACCACTAACATGGTGCTGCCCTTCTCCCCTGTGTTCAAATTCATAGATCAAGGTTAGACACGGGGAAACCGTAGGCTGTTCCACCATACACTTTACCGAGCATTTGAGAGTCATCGAGACGCTGCAAGCACTTGACTGACTGAACCAACCCCAGGCATTAAAGCCGGATTTGATGGATATTTTATTTTGATTTCACCCCTCTCTGCCCATCACATCAACCTGGTCTCCTTATGCAGCCCTACAGAATGGAATGGAAAATTCGTTGGGCTTGTTTGTTTCTGCAGCCATCGGAATGTAAACTAGAGAACATTTGTAAGTTTCAAGTGAACATCTCTTTGCCTTTGAAGACTTGGCACCACCACGAGTTGCTAGAGCAGTTTGGTATGACCTCATAAGCATTACCAGTGCTTCCGGGGAGAGAGAGAGAGAGAGAGAGAGAGAGAGAGAGAGGAGTCTCAATTGGTATGATGATTTGCCCCAAAGCACTGGAAAGCTAGTGAGAGAAGAGAGAGAGAGAGAGAATTCACCAATGTACAATTGAAGTCTGGGCTTATATTTATTAGATTCATAAGGCTGTATTACTGATACAGGGATGGGGGAATAAGCAGGATTGTCAGCGACATTAATAATATGTGCCAAAGGGCAGCGGAGCTCACTGCTGTGAAGGGAAGCAGAAAAATTCATGGGTCTCAGTGGGTGAAGGCACTCATCAACCTCTGGTCCTGGTAAGAAATGTCTACTGGATCCCAAACTGGAGACTCTGCATTGAAACCTGATAAGTGAGCTCCTTCATGTCTCGGAGCTGTGTATTCCACATGTGGCTAAACACGTCAACGCCTCAGACCACATCCTTTCTGATTTCTGAATTTTTCCAAATACAGCTGCTATTAAAAACCCGAGTCTTGGATGTAAGAAGAAAAACTTTTGTGGTCCCTACCAAATGAAATGCTCAGCTGCGACTCAGAAGACAATACAGGCATTTACATGCCACGCGTTCTGGAATCCTCATTGAGAAGTGTTGGATGGGGTCTCCACAGAGGGTGGCCCACATCCTGGTCCCTGCCCAGACCTCACGCCTCTCCCTCATTCAAATATCTCACAGTGGCAGACACAAAAGCCCGTTCTGTCTTTCCATGAGAAAAAGAGCCTCTGATTTTGTGACTTGCACAGACGCTTTTGTTTTGTTTGTTATTTTCTTTTTACTTTTAATCATTTTAAAATGTATTATTAAGTGTTTGGAATCAGTCAAGATTCAAACCCCTCCTCTTCCTTACTGTTTCCTAAGCAGCACATAACTTCTAGGTCTGGGCTTGTTTCGACCCAGGAGGAACTTACCTGTATGGAATTGCTTGGTTTTCATCCTCATCGTCAACATGTATAAACTGTGTATGTCTCACACAATTAAAAGATGTACATACAGGGTTTCTTTGTAAAATCCACTAGTAGATAAATATACCACACCATCGAATGTTATACATATGTGTATTGAAAAATCATAAACACAAATCTGTTTATGTTTTTGGTATAGGAAGTTTAATCACAAGAATAGATTAGCAATGTTTATTTCTCTTCTAAACTATTTGAAAAACATGTGTTTGTATGTATAGAAAATATATACACATGTAAAATGGATGTGTATTTTGGAGTGTGTCTTTATTAGAATTGAGTAGTCCACCTCAGTTTTCTCAGTGTTCACCTTTCTTCATGAACAATCTTCTGAAAGGGTGGTTTTATTATTCCTATGGGACCTACTGACATCTTTGAGTAATTGTGATTTTTGAAGAATTAGGTAAAAGCAGACTTCTGATATGAGCTCAGATCTCACCCTCCTCCTGACTGGTGCCTGCAACAGTCCCAGAACTGTCAGTCAAATGAAGTGGGAGGGGACTCATTGATATAGGGGCCACCTCTGCTGGTTAACATAGCATCCTAGATGCACCACCGAGAGCTGTCGGTCGCACTGGCATGTCCAAGGCGGCTGTAGCTAATTTCTGGCAGGCTGCTTGACACATAAGCTCTGAGGCAGGCTGTGGAAGAGAAGACATATTAACACCCCCACTGACTTCTAAAGTCAGCACATCTTGCTACACCAGTTGCTGTTTCCATCATACTACAGAATAGGCAGCCCCGAGAAATATTCTCTGTTTAAGATTTGAAGAATCAGGGGATGTGGACACTATTTTAAACGACCACAGTCACACATATGTTAGCAGCTAAGCCACTGGGTGTGAATTGCCCTCATATACCCTAGACAAGTGAAATTCAGTGTCCTGATCTGCTGCACATTTCCCAACACTTGCAGGGCTGATGCTCCTGGTCCAAGGGTCTTTTTTTTACTCTTCAGTGAAGGGAGGAAAGTCAAGTAAATGGTCATTATCTCAGGGTCATAGAGTGTGGTGGCTCCGCACTGACCACTTGGTGCAGATTTAGAATCTCCGTCTGGCGTGTGTTGGAATGTGGAATGGAGCATGGAGTCCCCTGCCTTGGGCATGCTAGGGGCACTTTTATCTTTTTACTTCTGATTTTGAGGTAGGGCCTCACTAAGAAGCACTGAGAACTGGTGCTCTTTCTGTCTCAGTCACAGAAGTAGCTAATATGATAGCCAAGTTTGGCTTACTTTTACTGTGAGTGAGTGTGTGTGTGTGTGTGTGTGTGTGTGTGTGTGTGTGTAAATCATAGGTTCACAGAAAATATTACATGAACAATAATGACTCTCCTCATGCATCCTTTTCACTCAATCCCAACTGTACTTCACTCTTACAATCTTGACCTTACTCATGTTTTAACAATGGATGGACCGATCTTGCTTTGTTGATATAGTATTGACTAAAGTCTACAGTTCACATTAGGATCTACTTAGATTGGGTAGTCTATGGGTTTTGATGGATGTACCATCATGTACACCCACTATTATAGTGTTATAAAAGAATAATTCTGGTGCCTTGAAAGTCCTCTATCAGTCATCCTTCACAGATCCACAACCCCTGATAGCTGTTAAAAATACTTCCATAGCATAGAACCCTTTTCAGTGGATGTCTTTCCCTCAGCTATACGCACTGAGCATTCCTTCCCGTCCTTTAGTGGCTTGATAGCGCATTCCATCAACACATCCTCTTCTGTCGAGATAAATGTACCAGTCCTCAATTTGTTTATGTACAAAAGACATCTTGTTTGCTTATAGGCGTTGGAAGTTATAAATAAAGCCCAAGACAGTTACCTTTTTATTACAGGACAATCTTTTTACAAGGACCTTGCAAGATCTATTTCTAAGAGTGGTTACTCTTAGGTCTTACCAGACTTTTCCGTCTGTCTGCCACTGCTGATTCCAAGAAACCTCTTTACTCTGTCTCTAACCACTCCTATAATCTGGCTATTCCAGCCAGCCTCTGGCTGTGTTTCCGTCTCTTTATGATATTCCCAGGGTTTTCTCCCTGTGTAGTTTAGCAATCCACCTCTTCCTAGCTTATCCAGGAACCTTTCCCATCCCGCTTCTGCTCTCGGGTGTCCTTTTGGCGTGGAGAGATGAGCAGTCACACAGATTTGGTTTGAAGCCTATCCCCCTACTTTGCTAGCTCTTTGCCCTTCACCACATCATTTCACGGACTCTGTTTTTCCATCTGTGATATGGGTTGAATACCTTCAACATGTTAGCTTTCCTAACACCTCAGGAAGAGATGCCCCCATCCTCTGCCCATACTGCCTTAGGACCATCACCTTCAGGTGCAGCCACTTCTCTGCCTTTTGCATTATCTGTGTCCCAAATGAGAATATGACACTGGCAGGCACGGCACCAGGGAAGGCTTTTGAGGCTGTGTTTCTTTAAGTTTAAATGTGTTTGGTCAACCATGGTTACCTCCCTCACCATAAGTTCAAAAGGGAATCACATCATCGGCCTTGGGGTACAAGACAGCAAACTTCCATTATTGTCAAGTGGCTGGATAGAAAATCGTATAGGCCATGGGATCAAATCATTATCACATGTGCAAAATCCACCCTTGTCACACATGAGCAAATGGGTGTGGCTTGACTCCAAGTAGACATTATGTTCCTGAGTCACAACACATCATTTTTCTAGTCTATTCCTCATCCTTTTGAAAACGCAATAACTAGCCACAGCGTCTGGGCTGCATAGCGGAGAAACACTGGGAAGAGCAGGGGCAGCCACAGCAGGCTATAGGCCGCTGAGCACCACCTAATGATCCCATAGAAAAAACTGGCTTTGGCAGAGTTGGGGTATTATGTTAGACCCCAGTCTTTGGGATGAAGCTAAGGCGAAGTCTGTTTGCACTTTGATCTTGTCACTTTTGTTTGGAACCCAAATCCACAGACTCTTCTATATCATCTCACCTTTGCCACTGCTTGACAGCAGGGCCAGGTACGTTTTGGTTGGGGGTAGCTATTGAGTATTGTGGAGTCATTATCAACATCCCTGGCCCCTGCCCATCAGACAGACTCCATGAGATCTGTTTGTCTCCTGGTTGTGACAGCCCAAAATATCTTCAGACATTACTGTGTACCCAGCTGAGAAGCCTTGAGTTAGTGAGGCTGCCTCTGAATGCCAGGAAATTCACAGAACTGTTAGGAGCCAAGTAACTAGGATAGTTCCGTGTGGGTACATAGATATGAGTGCCCATCCATACATAAAGATTAGGTTCACATATAATACATAAAGGAATACATACATGTATCATACATAAAGGAATGGATTCATGTATCTGTGGATTCATGAATCTGGAGCAGGGCAATTTTCCCTGGATCCCAGATTTAAGCAGATCCAAGAGGAGAATGGAGTAGTTTAATTCTTTAGTAAAAGTGCGTTACCACATAATATACCTACAGGAAGTGCTCCCTGCAGGAAGTGCTCCCTTCAGGGTGTTTCTAATTATTGAGCAATCCAGACAGGCCCCAGGGCAAGCAAGAGGGTCTCTAGGCTTTTAATTGGACTTTTATTGTGTGATCGCCCAATGGGAATTAAGAAGACTTTTGTTTTTAGTGGGGGAAAGTTTAGCTTCTCTTTTCTTTCTTTATTCTTTTCCTTTTTCTTTTTTCTTTTTCTTTTCTTTCTTTCTTTCTTTTTTTTTTTTTTTTTTTGGACAGGATCTCAACTCTATGGAAAAGGAACCTCAGTTGACATTGACACCTTTCATTTTTTAGTGCAAAATATATGAGAAGGTAGGAAAAAAAGAGCTTGTCAGGTCAGGGTTGGAAAATATTTAAAGTCAAAGTACCTTTGTATATGGGCACGTGGACTATTTCACCTGGATTTTCAGCTAGAAACACTGAGTCAAGAACTGAGGTGCTGCAAAAGCTAGACAGCTCCCAGGGGCTGCCCTAGCAGCACACACCTGAGAGAGATCTGGCATTTAATCATGAGAAAAAGCATGAGTCCAAAACACTCCCATGGCCTTCTGTCATTCTGCATTGGTTCTTTGTAATTTCAGAGGAAACTGACCCAGAGATGTGTAAGAATTAGTTTGATCATCAACAAAGGCAGTTGTAGGTTTTGCGATACCATTTACTCTCGATGGTGGACAGCTAGCTCTCTAGGGATACACTCATGGTTCAGCTATGTACCAAGTCTTCCCACTCACACCCATAGTGCCCTGACCCCCAGTTCAAAACTAATCTGAAGTCATCAAGCCTTGACCCCTAGGGAGAGCAGCCATGCCGTCAGCCAAGTAGGTTTACTGCCCCTCCTTCACTCTCTACCACTCATCAGCCTTGGTTTTATTTGCCTCAAAACTCCCATTAAATCTGTCTCATAACACACAGTTCATTTCCCATGACCAGCGTGTGGGGCTGAGTTGCTCTCCTACCAAAGAATCTGAACTATGCTTCCTTTCAACGGCCCCCACACCCTGACCCGCGATATACATTTCAGCATGTTTTGTCTACGCTTCTAATTCCAGCCCTGTCATTTCTCCACTATCACACCTTTGTGTTTTGGGACAGACACTGCAGAGTGGGAACAAGTCATAGATGCCAACAATACAGCATCTGACCCAATCTCAGCTGTCCCATGCCAGCTTCCTAACCATCCGCCTACACCCACCCACTGTTGGCTGGATCATTTTTTTTTCCTAATGCATATTCCAGTCTTGATTGACCATCCACCATATGGCAGGATTGTCCTGTGGGCAAGTTTATTATTAACAGCTCACAGCTGGAGTTACAATAACTCCTCATGGCTTTGACATTGTACTAATTGACCAAGACATGTCTGCAAACGGGATGCAGAAAGTGGCCATTGCAAATTACCCTACACACAAATGGGAGGTTTAATAGCAAAAAGTAGTTTCAGATTAGAGGTTTCTGTATTTTAAGGCCAACTGGTGATAGGATGGGGAAATGTGGGAGCCCGAGAGAGAGAGAGAGAAAGAGAGAGAGAGAGAGAGAGAGAGAGAGAGAGAGAGGAGGTGGGCTGGAATTCTTTGGAGCGTCTCTCACGTCTTTATTCAAATAAATTCATTTAAACACATTCCTGTTAGTGAGGAAGAAGCGACTGTACTTAAAGTGGAACTAATACACAGTTTCAAACACTCAGACAATTAAGTCACTAAACCCATTGGGCATCCTCTGGTCATATTTCCCTGACTAATCCTGCTGTCCCAGGCAAAACAGGGCAAGGCCGGAGAACAGTGTGTGCTGTGTTAGCCCCATCACTTAGCATTAGAGTCAAAGAGACCAAGTGTGGAAGGGTCCTGCTTGCTGATACTCATGACAGAAGTGAGGGGACAGACACTTGCTCTGAGCTGTGAGCCTGGGGAGCCCCTGAAAAGTTATGAAAAGTGAACGGACCGTCTGTGCATCTCCGAGGAAATGTCTTTCTCAGATGTTTCCATCCAGTGACTTGGTTGAGAGATGACCATGGGAGAAGAGAGGAGTAAGCCAAGGAACTTGGTGCCTTATAAATTAGCAATGTGGAGCTCGAGAGGAACTGTCAGACTCTGCCCAAACCTGCTGTCATGTAAGCTTCCGCATCCTCTAAGAAACAAAGCCTAGCTTTTGCCTTACTCTCTGGATGAGAGAAGGCTTAACTGAAGCTCACAGAGGACTGGGCCCCGGAAGAAAAACATGGCCTGTGAAGAATGGAAAAGAATAGGTTTAAGGTAGTGTGTGTGCATGCAACACAGACACAGACACAGACACACACACACACACACAGACACAGACACACACACAGACACACACACAGGCATACACACACAGGCACCCACACACACATAGACACACACACAGACACACACACAGACACACACACAGATACACACACAGACACACACACAGACACACACACAGACACACAGACACAGACACACACAGACACACACAGACACACACACAGACACACACAGACACACAGACACAGACACACACAGACACACAGACACAGACACACAGACACACACACAGACACACACAGACACAGACACACAGACACACACACAGACACACACAGACACAGACACACACAGACACACACAGACACAGACACACACACAGACACACACACAGACACAGACACACACACACACTTCTCAGTTGTGACCTTGGTGCAAGCATCAAGTTACAGGGGTAGGGTAAGAAACAGAGCTTAAAAAAACATCATGAGTAAAGCTTGACTAGATATCCAGTAACACACTTGACTCTAATAACCTTGCACTCAACCAATGCCATGATTTTTCTATCTGATGACTGAGGAAACTGAGGAACAGAGATGGGTAGGATGTGAACCTGTGAAGTATGGTACAAAAATCTATGTCCCCATCTAGTACCCCATTGATGTCTCTTATTAGTTAATGACCTGCATGCTAGGCAGCAGAGACTTGTATGATAGTGACATTTCACGTTCCAAGAGTCATTCTGTGCCTTAAATGCATCAATCCTCTGCTCTGTGCCCATGACATCGGATCATCCCACAATTAAAGGTGTTTGGGTTTATGTTAATGAAATGCAGCTTTGCATTTGCAAGCGTAGGATTGAGGGGACCCAGTCAGGTTTCCAATGGCAACTGTGAGTCTGCCAGATCACGTCATCTCTACCCACATGAAGGCATGAAGGGCAGTCTCTTGTACATCAGAAAACAAGGTCTGTTGACCTAGCCTGAGCTTGGGTTACTGTTGCCAGAGAAACTTAATCGAATTTCCTGAATTATGCACAGTGAGATATAATGTTGTTTGAATAATCATATTTATTTGACTTCTAGGCCCAGGGCATCTGTTGAGTTTACAAAGCTCCTATTGATGGAAGATGGGATTTGTTCATCTAGAAAGCTGTGGTGGACCCATGAGGTGGTGGGAGCTGGAGGATGCCTGGGTAAGGTTGAAATTGTACATCAACTCAACCATCCTAGGCCAAATGCCTGTCACGGGGAAGAGAGAGGTGTTGGGAAGGGCAGAGTGGACAGGAGAGAAGGACAGTGGTTGAAGGGCCTTGGAAAACGGGTGAGCTCATGTATATTATCATGCAGATCACTCACAAGTGTGGGGCTATTCATAGGCACAGGCAGGGTCTAGGCTAGCACATGGGTAATTGAGACACAGCAGAAGTCTACCAATGAGTCAGTGTCCCGAGCATCATACAAGGTCTATAGGCAAAGACCTAGGAGTCACAGGATGGGTCCCTTAGCTCTGATGAATAGGTTTGAAGATGACTCTGTGGTTCCGTGTGCTGAAGATAAATTCTTCAAAAATGAGAGGGATTCCAAAGGATGGTTAGCTTCTCAAACCCAGTGGCAGTGGGAGTGAAAATCCAGCAGGGAGGTTCTCAAAACCCAGGCAAGCAGCAGTCAAATATGGCCCTGCCAGTCATACGGATGGCAGCCTGATAACTCCAGAAGTTTTGAGGCACCTGCAATTTGACCTTTGTTTTCAGATCCTTGGGGACTTGTGTGAGTGACAAGCCTGTTGCTTCTGTGCCTCTGTCCTTCACCCATGCAAGGAGCTGCAGAGAATGCCCTGCAGCCTTCCTACTGCCCCACAGTCAGACAGACAGATGACAAGCAATCTTTAGGGGACACAGTTCCAGCCAAAGGAAAAGAGTTGGAAGCTTTGGAAATGAAGTATCTGTCCCTCACAACTTAAAGTTCACTGGACAAACTTTTCTCCTTAAAGCTTTCCAGAATGTTTTCTGTTGTTGCTTGGTGTGGTTGGCTGACAAATGGGAGTCATCTTAAAGCAGGGGAATAGGGGAAGGGAGGGGGGAAGAGAGAGCTGGCCTTCCCAGTCAAGGGCACAAAGACTTTTCTAGAATAAAGACACAGTCACTAGCAGAAACCAGGCTTTGCTCTCTGCCCTGAATGAAGGGCATGTTTCAGCTGGAAACCAGTTCCCAGTCATGCAGCTCTCTACCCCGGCATGGCACCTCAAGGTAACTGTTGCCTCTGGCTTGCTTCCCGCTGGGTGTAGCCAAGCAGTCACACCTGTCTCATTTAAGGTGACTTCTTCTTGGCCTGACTTCCTGTTCACCCACACGACTGTGAATCACTGGACTTAGACATTGTTAAGCTCACCCTGCTGAAGAAAATCTCCCAGAAAAAGAAACAAATATAAGAACAGCCTTTAGCTTTTTGTAGGAACATCTCAAGCCTTGATTAACAGTAGAGAGCATGGATGGCCTATGAGCCCCTGATGCTAACTGGCCAGCCCCCCACCACAGCACATGACAGAGACTTCCTGATCTACCCAATCCCTCCCCACAGCCCACACTGCCAGGACCCTTGACCCCTCCCCACATTTATAAATGCCAGATATCATTTCATTTGAACCACAATACCTTAGTATTCATCTTGAGAAGAGACAGACTTTTTCAGGTATAATTACAATGGTGTTATCATACCTAAAAGAAAGAATACTTTATTTCTGGTCAGTTTAAAAATTTCCCCATAGGGCTGCTACCCCCTCAGAGGAGAAAGTGAGAGACGGAGAGGGAGAAACATTTTGGGAGGGGATGACGGGAAGGAGGGGACAGTGAATGGGATATAAACTGAATAAGTAAAAGAAAATTAAAAATTCCCCGTAAATGACCTGTAAATGTGTATTCACTAGTAAACAGGATTTGTCTTCTTCTCTTAAATTTCTTAAATCTATAGCTCTCCCTCTCCTTCTTCCTCCTCCTGTTCCTGCTTTTTCTCTGTATTTTATTTGTTGAGAAAATAGGTTCTTCACAATGGATGTAGCATTTACACATTCTTCTGTTTGCAAGTTTTCTTTCCTCTCCCTCCTTCCCTCCTGTCCCCTCTTCCCCCCTCTCCCTCTCCCCTCCCCTTATCATGCTTGGGTTGCTAGTTAGCCTAGGCTGGCCTTAAACTCATGATCCATCTCACGTCCAAAGTCAGAATGCCAGAATTATAGATATGCCCTCCCACACCCAGGCAGTTTTCAACTGGAGCAATGACTGCAACCTTGATAGGTGAAAGACCTTCAGGAACCTGAACTAGAGGATGCCTGAGCCCACCCATTGGTCCCCAGTGCTCTGAGCAATGCCGTGCCTACCTTACCTCCCAGGATGGATTCCCACCATCGACTTTAACTATGGCCCAGTTGATCCTTCAGCTGTCACCACCAGCTTCTGAAAATACAAAGGATGAAAGAAACAAGCAAGCAAAAGGGAAAAAAAGTCAGGCTCCCCTTCCCCGTTTCGACATGCATTTTCAAGTCTGTTTGATTATTATAAACAGGTATCATTCAGTATTCTTTCTTCACCTGGGGTTGTTAGGGCCGAGGGGATGTTTTTCTCTGACTAAACAAACACAGACTACGGCCTCATTTTTCTGTTCTGTAGCCTGTTCTCTGTAGATGTCCATTGCTCTTTGGCAATCGCTGGGCCGCTGGCTGGCCTGAGACAGGTCTGCATACATTTTGTGATTCTCCTCCATCCTATCCCTGCCTATAGGTCCTTTGCATTGAGTACCATCTTTAAAAAATGTATCAAATAAAAGGTAAAGTGGGTCTAGGTGAAAGGTGATCAGAAGGTCCTTCTAGCAAACACTTAGATACTAGGAACTAGATGGACCTGAGTGATGACCACTCGATAGGTTTCATTTGCTTTCCTTTTTGGGATGGGTTGGTCTTCTTAATTCTCTGAGATACTTTGCATAGCAGAAGTTGCTGGAAAAATGAGGTGTAGCTTAGCGTTGCTAAGCTGTGCTGCGGTCTCGCAGTTATAACTTTGACCATACTAGGTTCGGAGATGGAGAACCCCAGGACAGCATACATTCTGAAGTCTGGCAGGAATGTGACCTGGCTCAGGGCCCTGACTCTCAGTGGCTGTGACAGACAGCCTCCTTGTTGGCTTCCCCTCTTCCAGCTACCCCGTCACTCCTTTCGCCTACTCCTCGGGGCTCTGTAGCCTTTTTGGCTGGCGCGTGTTCTCCTTCCTGATTGTTGAGCATTGGAGAATTTCATGATTTGATCTCCTACACAGTCCACATCCTCCTTCTGGGATCTCGCCCATGCTTTCGGTTTTAATTATTATCTATGTGCTGATGACTCTTGAATTTATATCTCCAGTCCAGACACTCCTCTGCGCTCCCGGTCATAAATTGAGTTGCCTGTTCCACATCTTGACTTGGCCATCGCCAGGCACTTCGGACTCTGCATGGCCCCAAACTGAACTCCCCCTGTCTCCCTGCCTCTTTCCTCCCCCAGCATTCCCAGTAAACAGCTCCACCAACCCGACATGAGCCTGTCAGGCCCTTGGCAGCTGTCCCCTGCACCTCCCTCTCCCCTGTCACATCGACCGAGCCAGTAAGTGCTCTGATTCTCATTTCCAGATGTGTCCACCTCTGTCTCTCCAGATGACACTGTGGTCCACACTTGTGCAATCCTGGATTACTTCAGGAGCCTCCCATTTTCCCCAGACCTATGCAATGTCCTACCCACCCTTCAGCCAATATTCGTTTAAAAAACCATGCAGAACTGTTTATAACTGCTGTCTTCATAGGACCTTTAAAGACTTTACCTTGGCAAGCAGGGCTCTACACTGTCTGTCCCCAACCCTTCCCAGACTCATTTCACATCCTCTGTCTTGTTCTTTTCCATCTAACCATTCTGGTTTCCCACGTCTCAGCCTCAAGACCTTTGTTCATGCCTTGGCTTAGGTAGGATAGGTCTCCTCTTTCTTCCCTTTCTAAGTTAGTCTGCACCTTTCTGAACTCACTTCTCAGACTTTGTCTCATTTTTTGTGATTAAAAATTGGAGATAAACTGAGATCCAGAAGTGCTGGGAAACTTGCTCGAGCCCTGAACAGTGGCTGTGTGGAAACACACCCAGACTAGTCTCGCTTCAATGGAAGTTGGATACTTGTTGAGTATTAGTTTTGCGTGCGTGTAGGCCCCTGAGTGCTGCGTTGAAGCTGGAAGGAGTTGAGAAAGAAACAAGTCAGTTAGAGGGAAGGCAAGTCAGACCTTTGGAGAAAGGGCCCAGGAAATGAGGACTGTTTAGTCTAGAGTGGCATAAAGATGTGGGAAAAAAAGGAGACGGAAAGTTCGCATGCCCAAGGAGGTTATTAGAGTATTCACGGTCATAAAAATATCTCTGAATGGCCATGGGGCACAGATGATTTTATTAGGTCTTGCATCTCCATAGATATGACATGTAACCAGAGAGATTTTGGCTTGACAAAAGAGAGGTTATTAAAGAGTCATACAGAATCCAGAATGAGCTCTTGTCATGTCCTTTCACAGAAACTCTTAGAAGCAGGATCAACAGCCCCTCTAACGTAGCTGGTGGCTCTGGTCTTGCACTTTAGGCAAGATGGCTCCAGTTGATGTTCAGGATGAGTGACTGGGTGAATGAATGAATGAATAAATGAATGAATGAAAAAAGTGGTATTTATCGCCTCCCAACTTGCCTGAAGTGGAAAAATCAAGCCAGTGTCATGTGCCCCCTAGGGGTCCTTACCTGATCACACTCAGGTGCATGAACTGACTCCCAGGTGTTTCCATTTATCTCTGATAAACTGTCAGCCAAGAGTCAATTTTTGTTGGGGGGGATGAGGGGAGGGGAGGGTAAGACCCCAGATGTTTTCCAAGAAGGAAGACAGGAGAAAGTTATTCCTCAATACTAATATATTTCGTCATCCTATCTGCCTGCAGATGTTCAATTTGGGTACATGCCCAGGTTCCCTTTGCAGTCTTAAAATAAGTTGTGTATCTAAAACACCCAGGACTCAATCGTCCCCAGAGATGTACCTCTTATGTATATGGATGAAGCTTTGAGGACTTGGGAGGGTCTTAAATTTCCCTTGCCAGGTTTCCTCCAGTCTAACCAGTTCTGTGTGCTTTCTCCACTGGGAACTAGGGAAAATATTAATTGGGGTCCCAGTTACTGAACTTCTACTGTGAGACATAAAATCGAGTCCCCATGGCAGTGCAGCAAAGACCATATTGAAAACTTTTCTACACCAGGGGACTTTACCGGAAGGTGGTTGTTTCCTCCAGCTCAGTGACAGAGCTAGGTCCAAAATCGTGATTGAACCTGGACTTGAGGTAGCAATTGTAACTTCTGAGGACTAGCACTGGAGCTGGTCACTCACTGACCACTCTGCAGTCGGTGCACTTGGCAAAGTGAGGAACTTGGGCATCAGTCACATGCCCACGGGCAGCCTATGAGGTTGCTGACTTTTCATTCTGGTTACAAGTTCCAGTTGAGTTCTAGCCCTTTCTGTACTACACAGATGACAGGGTTGGTGGGAGGCAAACTTTTCTCACATTTTCTCTGTACTAATCTGTTACGTCAGCAGCCACGAGCTCTCACAGCTCATGAAAATCAGAATGGAAGTCACTGGCTGCAGGTGGCCAGGTTGTGGCTCCAGTTCATGTGTCTTTTCCCATGTGGGGTCATTTCAGAAAGGACACTCTGTTCCACAGGACTGTATCTGCAGCACTGGCTCTGATCTTACAAAGGATGAGTCTTTGTTCGGAGTTTGAAGTTGGGCTTTGTTTATGTGAGCACCCTTCCAGGACGCTGTCTGCTTTTGGGGTGGAAGTGTCCTGCCAAAATCTCCAGCTCTCCATGCTGGCTGTGTGGCCAACCTCCTCCAGCCTCTTCAGTGATTTTTCTGCCTGGATGGAGATCAGTGTCTCATAACAGTTTCTGGAAACGAAAGTTTCCCTGGCAGGTTGAGTGATTGACTCGGCAACATGTTCTTGCCTTTTGGAGTCGCCCTCCAGATTTTCCAGGCTTGGGTCGGTAAATCACTTCATCTTGTACAAATACTGGGCTGTGAGCAGCGATGATCTCAAAGGCGAGGATAATTTGAAACCTCATTTGAGAGTCTATTCTCCTTTCAACAGTCAGTACAGCTGGAATTCGTGAATAAAAATGTCCTCTGGTGCAGGCCAACATCCAGGTATCTGGAGAGCTTTGATAGGAGCTAGACTAGGCTTTTGCTCCACGAGGCTGTGGAAAAGTGACTTGCCTGTGTATTCATAGTTCACTTGTTACTGGAGACATTGAAGGCCCCACTCTGTGTTAGTGCTCAAGGGTTAGGACTGAGGGTTGAGGAAACAGATCTGCAAACCTAAGAACACCTTTAGATCGATTACTTTCTGTATGAAATCTATCTGTGTGGAGATGCAGTATTCACAAGTGAAGCCAAGATTTCTTCACAGTTAGAAGAGCATTTGGGACAACTCCATGGAGTCTTTCTATTGTGTTTCTAATTTCCACTTGGGCCAATGTGGAAATGGACCGAAGGTGGGCTGTAATGAGGAAGTTCAAGAGCTGCAGGTTGGTGAATGCCCCTCAGAGAAGACAGTCCTTTGTCATTTAAACCCTTCCTATAGGCAGATAGGTGCCTATGTCACAGTAGATGAACAGGTGCATATACACATGGTTACACACTCTGTGGTGGATACGTTGGAAATCTCTGCTATTTATTTATTTATTTTGTGGAGAGAGGAGTTTTAAAGGAATTGTAGTTAAAAGCTATACTTGAAGAATGAATTTGATTTTTACATTTTGAGTACATAAGATTCAGTGTGACCCAGAGCCTTAATATATACATATCAAAGGATTATGCTTCATTCTCTCTCCCCCATCTCTATCTGTCTGTCTGTCTCTATCACTCACTCTGTGTCTGTCTATCTCTTTTCTTTCTGTCTCTCTCTGTCTGTCTCTCTCTCACTTGCTCACCTCTCTTTTTCTCTCTGTGTGTGCATGAGTGCATGCATGTGTCTGTTTGTCTCTCTGTCTCTGTCTTCATTCATTCTATGCCCTAGAAATGGAATTTAATCTGTTATATTTACAAATACCACAAAAATCTACCAAAAGTGGTTGAACTCGGTAAGTGTGGAAAGGGGAAAAAGGAAGAGCAGCCATTTCTGTAGGTTAGCTGTTTAAAATGCAGCTTCATTTGCAGATGAAGCAAATGGAATCACAGCACACTGACTTTGGTGAGTAAGGCCCAGGTGGACAAACCCCTTTTGTGCTCTCTTAGATGCAGATCTTAGCTTCTAAATTTTAGACTAGTGTGCTTAACTTAGTGTGCCTGTAAAAGGCCAGAAAGCTACATGGAGTCTCTCTGTCACTGTCTGTCTGTCTGTCTGCCTGCCTGCCTCTCTCTCTCTCTCTCTCTCTCTCTCTCTCTCTCCCTCTCCTCCTCTCTGTCTCTCTCACTCACTCTGTGTGTCTGTCTATCTCTTTCCTCTCTGTCTCTCACTTTCTCATCTCTCTCTCTCTCTCTCTCTCTGTCTCTCTCTCTCTCTCTGTGTGTGTGTGCGTGTGTGTGTGCGTGCGTGTGTGTGTGCACACGCATGCATGCGTACATGGGCACACACGTATGCCTTAAGGAAGGTAGGATATGATATGATGGCAGAGTGGGAATAGTTGTTATGCGGGAGAGTTAGCCAATAGCAAGCATCTATGGAAAAACTCCACTGAAACCTACTATTTTATAAACCGATTAAAAAATGTCATCTAAAATCCTTTTTAAAAGTTTGATCAGGGGGTTGGGGATTTAGCTTGGTGGTAGAGCGCTTGCCTAGCAAGCGCAAGGCCCTGGGTTCGGTCCCCAGCTCCAAAAAAAAGAAAAGAAAAAAAAAGTTTGATCAGAGACACCTGCATCAGTAGATAATGGCCTCCCCAGGCCATGATGAATAAGAGAGCCCATGAAGTCCAAGGCTCAGAGCCCAGAACCTTTGTTCGGGGTAGCAGAGGGATGAAGACAGGACAGACACACAGATGTGAGCACAGTGAAGCTGGGATCCAGTGGGGTGCTCTAACCTCCACCTCCACAGTTTGGAACCTCACTGTGTTTATTTGGTGTTGCACAGCAAGAGGACTTGGGTAGTCTTGGTGGGAAGTTTCTCTGAGGAGCAGTCTTAGGCTGTAAACATCCCTGAGGAGGAAGCTGCCTTTGGTAGTCTGTGCACACTGATCAGCCATCCATTCACACACAGACTCAGACTCCTGAAGAAAGCTCCCTCTTGAGTCTAGCCCACATGGGGAACAGCTTTGCCAGATTACCACAGGCCAATTAGTCTTGGAGTCCTCAACAGGCTGGGCCCATGTCATGGCACACATCCGCCCAAGACTTCACTAGCTCTGCTTCCTGCACTTCCACACCACCCCACTCGTGAACTGTGATCTGGTAATTGTTACTGAGGAAGGAGGTGTCAGTTTTTTTAATGGTGTAGCCATGGGCACTGAAATAAGAAAGCAGAACTTTGGATGTATGTGCATTGGCTGAGTGTTTGATGGACCTTTCACACCCTGAGCAACATGCTCCTGAAGGTTCCAGGCACATCATAAGTGCTGTCAACAAGGAGCAGTCCCATCCTACCTGAACACTGGTCCTGGGGCTCTGAGACAAGGGCAGAAAGCTACCCAAGAGGGGAAGGCCTTGCTCTGAATAAGGTTGTATTGGGGTGTACTTCAGCCATGTTTGTGGGCAAATTACTGAGATTCTTTCTACTTTAGTGCTTAATCTGTAAAAGGAAACGTGGCAATCGACCGACCACGGCCTAACATTTCATCCACATTTGCGCAGTGCCTGGGAAACCAAACCAGAGGCATGCCTCAGTGTGACTGTGCAATGTCTTGTCTTGTTTGTGCAAAGTCACCTAGAATAAGGCATGAGGTTCTTATAACATACACAAAAAATGTCTGGGAGCACATTTAGATATATTATAGGTTCCGGGGGTGCAGGGGAGCGCCAGGCAGAAACAGCCGGCTACCTTTCGTTTTCAAACAGAGCAAAACTTGAAAGTCAAGGAGCTAGCTTGGAGCCCTGGAAGGCCTGTGGGAGACTGCCACGAAGCCGAATTCTCCACAGATCCAGTACCACAGATCTCTCATGGAGGCAGGCCAGGCCAGTGGCTGTTTGGCGTGTCTGACTTCATCAGCTTCCTTAGCACCAGCATGTTATTCTAAAGAAGCAATCCTGTGGCGTTGTGTAGTCCCAAGAGGAGGATACGCTTGCTAAGTTGAACATACACGTAGGTGCCACATCCCACACCAGGCCTCAGACCATTATTATGTGTCAAAAAGTGAATCCTGAAACACTGGCTGGCTCCAGAGAAAACAAACCTGCCATCTTGTGGGAGCGTTTTCTCTCTCTCTCTCTCTCTCTCTCTCTCTCTCTCTCTCTCTCTCTCTCTCTCTCTCTTTCCCCCTCCCTCCCTCCCTCTCCCTCTCTTTCTTCCATTTGTCTTTTTCTTTCTTTCAAAGATTAAAAAAAAAGATTAAATAAAATTAACTGTTTCCTCCTAAAAACTTGATTTACATCACATTTTGAATTTCCCATTATGCGAAGGGTTTTGTTTTATTTATTTTTTTTCTAAGAGCAATGAAAATACCGGGCAGAAGCCAAGACAGTCCTTTGTGCAAGTTCCATTTATTTCTGCCCAGTCTGATGGCCTTCTAGTTTACCCTGCACACACACACACACACACACACACACACACAGAGAGAGAGAGAGAGAGAGAGAGAGAGAGAGAGAGAGAGAGAGAGAGAGAGACCATCATGGGCATGTCAAAATGGGGCCTTTTGAAACAACTCTGACACTTTAGAATTTCCCCTTCACTAGACACCCTCCTTTAAGGCGTTAAGAGTCTGTGTGATGGTGTGGCCACTGGAGTTCTACATTTCAGGGACATCTTATTAAGCGGTTGGCTTCCGCAGTGATGTCATTGCTCCCGGCTTGGGGATTGGAGAAGGATTAATGAAAACAAAGGTTAGCCCTTTCCAGTCCTGGTTGGGGCCGTGTTGTCTCGGTTTTGATCATTTGCCCCAAATTAAGATTTCTGACGAAAGCCCTCATGTCCATGTTTGGCTGGCAGTTTTATGGCTGACCAAAGTGTGTGCTGGCCAGGGTTCTGGTTGGCTGTGTGTTTATACAGGCTGTTAATCAGATGGGGAGGGGGCAGACAGCCTGGATGCCGTGAGTGGAGCCACCCCATGCGCTGCTATGCACGAGGGCCTGCACTTTGTTACTACAAATTACATAATGACATGTTACATTTCAAAGTGTATTTTTACTTCAGGGAAAATGAAGCCAGTAAACAAACAACCCTGAATTGGAAGGTTTGGGGGAAGGGAAGGGAAAGGGGAAAAACAGGCCCCTGGTTTGCAGATCTTCCTCCTAGAGAAGGCTCTTAATTAAACTGTAGCTATAAACAAACCTTTGTTTTATTGAAAAGAGAGCCATCAAGTATAAAGGCTATTTTTAAAATTAGGATGTGAACAATTTCTGGACGAGGGTCTGGGCCGTGTTATGGGTTTTATGGTCTGAACAGAGTGAGCAGCCAGCTTGTGTGGCGATGGGAGGCCTGCAACTTTTGATTGCTAATCCCTCTTGAATGCTGCTGCTGCTTTGCTTGAGTGGAGCCTGTAAACACCAGAATTATTGTAGTTTTTCCAGGTACTAATTCAAGCAAAACTGCTTCATGGAAGTGTGGAATTGCCAACTATGGAACTTGGGGGCTCTTTTGTACAATATCTGCCCAATATTTGAGAGACTTTGAAGCTTAAAACGAAAACAAAACAAAACATAAATGTATAGCCCTCTGAATCAACTTCTAAACTGCTCACAGCTTACCTATGAATTCGACATACATTCTTTTCTGTGAGCTATTATTGAAATAAAGTCTGTGTTCAGGATCCAGGGTTACAAGGAATCTCTTTGGGGACAATGGTCAGACCCATATATTATTCAATTACAGGTGTATGCATTTGTCCAAACCATTTTAGCATAAACTCTGTTACCAGATGACAATGGGTCCTCAATTTCCTTTTCCTACCTACATGGAGGAATGAGGAAGACACATACAAGCTACATTAACAATGAACCATTGGAGCGAATCTAAACTGCCCGAAACCTGCTGCTTTCTGTTCCACTCAGCCTGAAGTCTCTGAGTTTGCTTAGGTGTTTCATGGCCACTGGGAATAGCAGCCACCCAGGAAATGGCTGGATGACAGAAGGCCCCTATGGTGTTTTTACAAATATTTCTTTGCCAGGTTATGGTGAGATGATAATTTATCAGCACAATGCATAGAACTAGAAATCCCAAAGCGATTCAAAGAAATGAGCTTCTGTTCATCTGTAGACTCACGATGTTGGAAACCACAGAGTTTTGAACATTATAGTTAGAATTTCAGACTTCCTCACACATGGAGAGAAGAAAGAAGGGGCCACAAAGTGTACATTGTACAGTTTTGTGGGGAACATTGACATTGTGTACAATGTCATTTTCTAGCAACATGCAAATGTCCAAGTCATCCCCCTCTTTTATTTTAAGGCGAAATAATGCTTTCCCTCCTATTTTTTAACTCTTAAAAGTCCATTTGAATAAGGAATTCAGATTAATTTGTTATTTATGAAAGTGTTCAAGCATGGCCCAAATTGACCAAGTACTTTTCAAATGGTTTTGCTTATGACTGTAGGCATCTCCGTCTGAGAGCTGTGGAGAACACTCCCCTGGTACCTGTCCTTGACTTTGGAGGGGCAGTAAAGCTTCTTCGGTGTTGGTTGAGCTTGATTTCATTGTTATAAAAACAGCTCTGGGAGATAGCTGGGTATCAATTCAGGGCTTTTGTCCTAGGAGTGGTTAATCCAATATGAAAGACAGAGATTCGAGATATTGTATCAGAATTACTTCATAAATGAAGACATGCCAATGGGCAGTTATCTTTATTCTAGCTTTTGTGTTGAGCCAGTGTGTGAAGACATAGATGGAGTCACCGTGGCTGTTGAATGAATTCATGAGAAGGGCAAGGCAAGGGACAACATTGACAAGAGCTCTGCTCCTCTCTGATTGGATAGTCTAAATTTCCCCAGGTTGACAGCACCTCCCTTCTGCACTTCACTGTCCAGAGCACGATTTACATTGAGTCTCTAGGGATGCTCAACAACACCAGGGCTCCTTTGTGCAAATCCAGATGTGTGAAAAGAGGCTGAAGGTAGAAAGAAGGGTAAACGTTTAATTATTGGATGGCAATTTCGGTCTAGAATATAGACTAGTGACCATCTTTCCTTCAACTTTAAACTTAACTCTTAAAATGTATCTGCCTCTCTGTTTGTCCATCCAGCCATTGACCAACGGGTGGATCATCCATCCATCTTTCCTTTTCCCGGCCTTCTCTTTTAATTTCTTTCTTCCTCCCTCTCTGCCTCTCTCCCTGCATCCTTCTTTTTTCTTTTTGCCAGAATAAAACCTTGCTGATGTAGTAATTCAGGGTTCTGAAATTAACTAACCCTTTAAAGCCAATACTAACTTTTTTTTAGACAGAAAGATGGGTACTTTCTTCTTTCCTTTGTTGTAACTCTTCTGATACTCATCTGTGGTGTGACCTATCAGAAAATCCCTTTGAAAATGCTGTTTAATGGGACCCAGGGAAATAAAAAAAAATTACTTTTAAAAAAAACTGAACTTTTTCTGATTATGGACATACTGGCTAAGTCCTGTGGAAGGCTATTTTCATATGCATGCAAATCCACTTAAAATGCTGGTTTGCTCTTTAAACCACACCCAGACATTTAAAACTCATGTTTTAAAATACAATTTAAAGCTTTAAAGCATGCATAGCAATGGCTAAAAGCCAAGGAGAGCAAGAGGACACTTACCCATCGCAGGAGCATTTGCCCTGAAAAGTAAGTGTTCTAGAAAGCTCAACCGGCCTTGCAGAGCACCGGTATTCAAATCAGATGCTGTGCAACGTGTGCACCCCACCAGCGCGAGTATAGCCGACAACTGTGCCATTTAGAAAAGTCTACTGATGGAATGAATACACCCACAGGTTTACTATTTTATATTTCTTCTCTCCAAGACATGAAACTCATTTCAGAAATGCTGGTTTTAAATGGGCGCGATTAAGTGTTTATCAGCTCCGAGCATTTCAGTCTTTTGCATGGAGAAATTTCTCAATCTGACAGAATAAGAAATGCATTTACATGGCCTGAGCTCTTAAATTGTCCCTTTCAATTAATGCCCCATCATGGAGCAATCTGGAAACCATTACTCAGTAACTCTTCATTATAATTGTTTGCAGCTGAGTATCCAGCTCTCGGTAATATAAGAATAAAAGAAAACTCAGTTAGTAACAAGTGCAATTGATTCCATTCAGAATTCCCTTGGTGCTCCGCCATGTTTGGCCTGCATAAGAGGAAACACGAGGTTCCCCCCTCCCCTTTGGGGGCCAGGAAATGAACTGGCAGACATGAGATGGTTTGTGTGGTGTGCGCCTTCATTTCTCAGCTGGTCCTTGTTAAAAATGAGACGGTGGGGCTCCTGCTCTCTCCCTCATCGGCTACATTTTTTTTTTTGGTGAGGAGCATTCTGGTAGTAGATAAAACTACAAAATTTCCATTTGGGGCAAAGTAACAGAATCCAGAAACTACCACCTTCTGCGGCTCCTCCAGCGTATCCTGGGACTCTCTTCTAGTAAGAAATGGGTTTTAGGATTTTTCCCTCTTCCTACCTTGATCCCACACCTCTGAGAGCGAGGTCCCTGGAGCCTTCTGTCCAGGTGGAGAGTGTTTATGTGTTTGGGGGCTATCAATCACCAATTCCACAGATGGAGAGGTCTAAATTAAGATCGATGAAAGTGTGATGAGGTAAATTCCCTCCCCAAATGCTCCCCCAAACCCCATGAAAAACAAGGACTTGGCTTCTGAAGTGGTGGACGGAAGTGAGGAACTGCGCCCAGCGCTCTGCTTACAGAGGCAGGCGCACCTCAGGGCACACTGCGACCATGCTCTCGTACTGTGCCTGAGAGACCCTCAGACAGTCCCTAACATGGAGTTGCTTTTCCTCAGTTATATATCACTGAGGTGATGAGTAGGCTGGACTTCCTAAATCAAAAATGAGTGACTTATAAAATTTATTTTCAATTACAAAAATGAACTGAGGCTCCACAGAGAGAAGTTGGACCCCATAAAACTCCAACCGTTCCTCATTTCTGTCATTGACTCCCATGAAAACAAGGGGAGAAAAACCTCTCCATGAAGCTAACTGGCATTTCGTTGTCACCTGCTGTGGAAAGAAGATTGTAGAATTTCCCATGATCGTGCAACATTTTAGTGTAATTTTTGTATTTCTTCCACACATTTTTGGGGAAAGTAAAAAAAAAAAAAAAAACATTGGCATGACCATTTTCTAGTTCCACCCCTGCTGCTGTAAACTGTTTTTCTTTTAAGTGCAGTTACCACCCACTTGTTATATAATTTAAAATTCCGCTCCTGTGTTTATGAGAGTCACACTCTGAGACCCCCAAACAGAAACAAGTCTCACACATCCCAGATTCTCATGGTTCACATTGGCAGGAGCTGGTGATTTGCTGGCCTCACCCATGCTGGTGAGGTCCAGAAGCCCCACTTTCTCAGACTTCACACACAGCCCATTCAGAGGAACTGCAAACATTCTTTGTCCCACTGAGAAGCAAAGAGAAAGAATGCCTAGAGGCAGATTTCACAAGGGCAGGAGAACCAGGAGGTCTGTGTGCTGATTTCACAGGTCCTTACCAAAGACACACCAAGCAAGCCAGCAACTGGACTCCCCTGTTTGAGGGGTTTTGTGTGTTTGTCTCTGTTTTTAAATTATCATTTATTTTATGTGTATGAGTGTTTGCTGCACATGTGTCTGTGTACCACGTGTGTCTGGGGCACTCAGAGACCAGAAAAAGTCTTCAGATCTGCTAGAACTGGAGTTATCAGTTGTGAGCTACCCTGTAGGCAGACCAACCTTAGGAAGAACAACCAGTGCTCTTAGCTGATGAGCCTTCTCTCTAGGCTCAACTGGGTGATCCTGAATTGATGATGGTTAACTATCACCTCCAGGCATGGTGACACGAGCCTTCAATTCTACCACTTCAGAGGCTGAGCCAAGAGGACGGCAAGTTAGAGGTTGGCCTAGGATAATATAGACAATTCCCCTCATAAACGAAACTGACCAATTGAATAAAACAAACAAAACAGAAACTACCCGTTTCTTTGATGCTGATCTTCAGCAACTCTCTAGTTTCATTGATTTTGGTTCAAGTCTGGGTTAGCCAAATTTCAATGAAAAGTTTTGGGGTGGGGGGGCTGTTAGAAGGGAGTAAACTCCATGTCTGTTGAAGCAGCTGTAGCCAGTATCTGTGTATGAACTAGTCAGTCATCCTTTGAGGGCTTTGACTGAAAGGGCATGGAAATATTGGCAGGCTTGTAAATTTCCCACTGAAACCCCCCACTGCCTGGATGGGAAGTGTGACGGTTGGATTGGGTTATATTCCTTCCTAAACTAGACAGGGCTGGCTGCTAGATTTGTCGGCCTATTGGTGACTCTTCTTGCTTTCTTTCAAGTTTTCAAGCACATTTATTTAATTTACACACAGACACACACAGACACACACACACACACACAGCAGTACTAAAGAAATGTTTCTTTGGCTAGTCAATCAATAGATCTTTCTTGAGATCTAATTGAGAGAGATTCCCCTCCTTTTGCATGGTATTCATTAGTAATGTCTGTGGCTTGGCTTCCCAAGACTACTGCTTGGATTTTAGTGACTCTGTAAGGTCTTCTCTTTCCAATGAAAATTGTATGTCGCAATGCTGTATTCAGTTTAAGGTTCTGGGATAGAACCCCACTTTCATGAGGAGGTGAAGGAGACTTCCTGCAATCTGAACTGCATCTCCTAGTTTGTATTCATAGTGGAGGAGTCTTTTTTTTTCTTCTTTTTTTCGGAGCTGGGGACCGAACCCAGGGCCTTGCGCTTGCTAGGCAAGTACTCTACCACTGAGTTAAATCCCCAACCCCATAGTGGAGGAGTCTTACAGCAACTGTTTCATTTTACTCTTACATATAGAAGCCCCATGATGTATAAAATATAAGTGGGCAAGGGGAACATAGTAATTATTTGCAAGGGAGTAAATTTACTTAGAGATGCCTTATAGGCATTTACCATAAGATAGATTTGGTTAGGACAGAATAGAATTAAAAACCAAACACCCAACCCAGGTTTTCATCATCACAATATTGGGCTAATTCTGTAGAAATATTTTCCACTTCTCTTGAGAGTCAGTTAGCTGGGCAGCCGTAAGCCCAGGTCATCCTTCCATGGATGAGTCCTCTTCAGTTTGTCCCTAGGAGGCACCCAGCCAGCTTTATTCCTCAGTGCCCTGGGGACCACAGCTTCTTTAGATGTGAGATCTCTGTCATATGTTAGAACTACTTGATAGCGTTCAGTCGTTCTCTTATTTATCAACAACGACAGATTTCTCCTCAGTGCTGCCTGACAGGCAGTTGGATGTTGTGTACAGTGTCATGTCTTCATGATCATGTTGGAATCAAATACCTTTCATGAGAGAATATCTGAGAAGGTTGAAGGACTTTCCCTCCAGTCACTGATAGATGGAGACTACTTTCCCTTTTCCTTCCTGTTTTCTAGCTGTGGAGAGAAGCGTTTCACAGTTTGCGCAGGACATAGACCTCTAAGGAGCTCCATCCTGTAAATAATACATTTCCGTGGGAATGAGAAAGCAAATCTGTAGGGTGTCCATTTTCTTCCCAAATCCAGTATCTTCTAATCAGGCATGAGGAGTGAGCCCACTCTGGTGAGCAGCCTCAGGGAAGAAGCGCCTAAGAGGGAAATTGGCCCTATCCTTGACCCTCACCATTTCCTTGGCCAATGCGTGTCATCTGAGAGGAGGTAGTGATGAGTATGTGTGTTCTTGCAGTGTTCAGATCCCTTCCCTTTATGGGATCTCCAAGCCCAGTTTGGATTGGCAAAACTGGCTGAATGATGACCAAATCAAATGTTGGCCATCTCTTGGTGTTAAAGGTTTCCAGTTCATAGCATCCATAAAGGCCAACAAGATAAAGTTACATTCAAAATAGGAAGAGTAGGAAACAAGGTCTCCCAGAGTTCAAATTTCCAATCATTCCCAGGCCCTGGGGGATGGCCAACTCACTGGCCATTGCCCAGCGATTTTTTTCTCTCAGTTCTTCTGGCATTTTGTTGTCTACATGGTGAACATCTAGGTACACACGCGTCACCTGGGTCTGCAACACACGCAGGGCAGACATTTCACAGTTGGTAGCAAATGAGGCGACACCAAGAGCTCTTTCATCCAGAGCAACAGTACCACATCTCTTAGACGAAACTCTGTCAGGCACAGGAGACCAGAGGAAGAAAGGGTGGAAGAAAGATGTGAGGTTGTAGATTCAACCCAAACCAAGCCCAGCTGTACACTGACAAGGTGTGAAGATTATGTAGGCCACCTACCAGTGACTTCTCTGAGTGCTCCTCTGGTCAGTGGCAACAAAATCCTGTGACCTTGGAGAATTCTTTCTGATATATTTTCTCATTTCTTCTTCGTCTCGTCTCGTCTCGTCTCGTCTCGTCTCGTCTCGTCTCGTCTCATCTCATCTCTTCTCTCCTCTTCTCTACTCCCTTCCCTTCCCTCCCCTTGCTTCCCCTCCCCTCCTCTCTTCTCTTGTCTTCTCATTTTCTCTCCCCTCCCTTCCCTTCTTCTCCTCTCAAGTATGTTTTCCATAAGCTGACACAGGATTTTTCTTAGCAAGACGTTAGGCGTGAGAGCCTACGGGTAGCAAGTCAGCCATGGGTTTTTGGTTTTTGTTTGTTTTGTTTGTTTCCTATCTCCTTTGGCTACCCATGATAAATGTCTGAAAGGACTGTAAAAGCCACTGTGGCAGGGGCTGCTGGGGAATAGGTGTAATCTGCTTCTTTTCCCTCCCAAGCTACTTGAGGCTAAATACATTTTCCTGTCCCTGTTTCAGTAAAGTGATTGCATAGCTAGGACTAAGGAACGTGAGTGACAGTGACTTGTATTTCTTCTGGGTCTGGCCTTTTAAACATCACACTCGAGATTCATTGTGCTTACTGTCTGGTTACAATGAAAATGATTCTAGGACAATTTGGGTGTTGCCTACTAGAGATGCTGAGCAAGAATGTGGGAAGTTGGGGGGGAGCTGAAGGGGTTTGCAACCCCATAGGAACAACAACACCAACCAACCAGAGCTCCCATGGACTATAACACCATCCAAAGAGTACACATGGACAGACCCATGGCTCTAGCTGCGTGTGTAGCAGAGACTGGCCATGTTGGGCACCAGTCAGAGGAGAGGCCCTTGGTCTTGCCAATGCTCAACCCCCCAATGTAGGGGAATGTCAGGGCAGGGAGGTGGGAGGGGTGGGTGGATGGGTGGGGGAACACTCATGGAGGAAGGGGAAGGGGAAGGGGGGATGGAATGGAGGGTTTATGGATGGGAGACTGGGAAGGGGGATAGAATTTGAAATGTAAATAAAAAATATTCAATAAATTTTTTTTTAAAAAATGTGGTAAGAGTCTGGGTTACCATATTGTTATAGGTAGCAGAACTTTTTAATCAGAAGCAATCATGTTGGGCTGTGACATGCCTGAGAGATTAGATTTTCTTTTTATAACACCATTGAGGTCCCCAATCTCTTCTGATAAAATGAAGAAGTTAACATTATTTTGAACGATGTGGATATTATTCTGGGACATTGTGAAAGACAGAGATAAGAAAATCAGACCTTTTGGCAAACTAGGATCTGGATAGCACAGTTTAGGGTGGGGGAGCAGAAAGGAGCAGTGAGCAGCTCATGGTGTTAGTGCAGATGACAGCATGGAGCAAAAGCCTCATGTCTAGGGTAACTCAGTCAGGGCCTATGCTGTGTTCTCCAAGCCTGAAACGTTCGTAGCTTGGAAAGACAGGTATCTCTCCAGGTAATTAGGCACCATGGTCATTGTGCATGCTCACCTGGGAAATGTCAGGTTCTAAAAGTCCTGTAGAAGCTTTCACTTGGCACCGAGTCTCTAACTGGGTCTGTCCCAGAATTACAACCTTTATCCAGACAGAGCTGGAAACCATAGAAAGTAATTGAATGTTGGCCAGTTTGCTTATAGTGTAGGAAGAGAGAAAGTGTACAATAAAGAAAATTAGGGTGGTGCTGTCCTGACTGTAATAGGGTCAGAAAGCCAGAGGAGAGCTACACTTTTACAAAACCTCTCAACGGGTCCCTTACTTTGAAAGGAGGAGAATCAGGATCTGAAGGAAGCTGAGATTAGACTTACCCTGAGATTGTTGTTGTAGAACATTCCTCGAGTTCTTCCTGGACTGTTGGGTCTTTTTATAGTTAGATCACTTCGCAACCCTAAGATGGGAAGGACCGTATAGCCACACTTTCCCAGAGCCCGCCATGCTCCTGGGGAGAGCATCATGGTAAGATCACCAAGTACACTGAAGACCGATGGCGGTATCTGTCTGACACTACCCGAGCCCTCCATGGCTCTCAGCTCCAGATATGGGAAACTAAAGGCCACAGAGGAAACACCTCTAATTTAATAATAAATGAATGGGGAGTGGGAAATCACCTTTTATTTGAAAAAGTACTACTGGTAGATTGAACTGAATCACATGTTAGTAATATGTGGAGTGAGTACCTTATTTTGCTTCAAAAGTTCCTAAAGCTAAGCACATATCTTCGCTCTCAATCTGAATTGCTGACGTGATTCCAGACAATAGATGAAAACAGACTCTATAGATTTCCCATCAGTTTGGGAGTTCTATGCCAAGGGAAGAAGAGAGAGGCCAGTGTGGTCTCGAGAGGCCACAGGCCAGCGAGTTTGATCATCGTGTCTTCTTTCCATGTGTTCTTTCCTTTACTCACCTTCCCCCTACCCCTGGGAGAGAAGTTTCATAGCCAGGGAACACAAGTACTCCTCTTTCTGCTTCTCCACTCTTACTGTAAGCTGTGTGCATCTATGTTATCCATTCACCGTGAAAAGTATTTGATGGAGTAGATCACAAAAAATGTTTGATATGATTCCAACTATGCACTTGGACTAAATTTAATATTTAAGTCATGTTTATGAAGGGCTGGTATATTTTAGCCTGTGTCTTTGAAATGTGTGTGTGTGTGTGTGTGTGTGTGTGTGTGTGTAGTATTTGTGTAATATGCATATACTTACATCTCACTATGTGCTTCAAAGCTTGTCTTAATCTTGTGATTTGATTGTACTTCCATAATTGTTAATTATTTTATTGTGGTTCCTTTTATTTCTCTTCTGGGCAGTAGAAGCCTGTGAATATGAGGGTGTCTGATCTATTTCAAAGAAACAACAGAAGTCGACTTTTCAACACACCTAGGTGCTGCCTGTTCCGACACATCCAGGGGCTGCTGTTGGTGAGATGGTAGAGAAAAACCAGAGGGCAGATTTAGCAAACGTTTAAAGGCTGAGATGATTTTTCTTAACATCAAGAGGGGCATCCTACAGCCCTGTAAAAAGGGTAGCAGAAGGCGGTGATGCTGGCAGGTGATCACAGGGAATTAAGTAGACGTGAGCCATCAGCAGGGCAGTGCGGCTGCTTGTGGAAGGACTGGGTGCATGGCTTCCCCAACACACTCACACACTCATAAACACTTTACAAGCAGCTCCTCAGAGATGGCCATTGGTGCAGCACAAGGAGCACCATGAAGAACATGAATTCTAAGACCCCCCCCTTCTTGTGTCAGGAATTCTGGGGTCATCTCTGCAGCTTGTTTTGTAACCGGTCTCAGTGATTCTGAAAAAGGGCTAAAGGGTGAGGTTCACTGTACCAAAGTGTGTTGGAAGTGGGGGGAAGAACTTTGCACCTCTTTAACATGAATTTTTAAAACTCTTCTTTCATACAGCAGACTCGAACACTGTTAACCACACGGCGAAAGCTCAAGAGGACATAGGTAACTATTTCAATGCTAGAGAAAGCCTAGATGGGCTGAGTTTACCGTAACCCTACTTATAGCCATCTTTAATAGACACCATTCCTGATGGTTTACAAGGCTAACGTAGACTACTGTCAGTTTTCACTTACTGGGGTCACTTTGAACTCTGTGTAGGTCTGCCTTCTTTGACCGTGTTATATCTCACGTCGTATCAGTATGTTGGCTTCTAATCAAGAGATTATCAGATTCTACTAGCTTTGACAGCCCAGTAGACAGCGCGCTCCCCTGCTTCTGAAAGGGTGGTTCACAACACAACAAGTACTGAGCAACTGCTCATTCCACCAAAATGCACAGTCAGCATCCCAAAGGATTTCCTTTAAAGGTTCATAGGTTTTTCCTCTGGCGTCCAGAGTATTTTAAAATACAACGAGGTGCCTCCCAGTGCTTGTCTTTGGGATGCACATTCTGCCTCAAGGCTTTAATAAAAGGTTCATGCTTGGCTATGAACCAAGAGGTCTCAGGACACAACACGTCTCATGAATCCCACTCAAGCCCAAAGGTAATACAAAGAAGTCACTGTCTCTGGGCTGTGGAGGAACAAATGCTTACCCTGCTGTTCAGAGAAGATGTGTGATGCGGTTGTTATTTGGCAGATACGGGACAGACGGAAGGATTTGTGCTCAACATTATGTTTTGTTGGGAGCCCGTTGCTCCTCATGATTGCCTGGCATGTGGAAGTATATCCATCCCGCTTGACTAACCACACTGACTGACAGGTGGGAGGGGACTGGAAGCTGACAAGTGTGAGAGAGCTACAGGTTAGAGTGGGGAGCGTTGTGGCCTTCTTGGCCACTGGTGCCACAGGCAGGTACTACATTTTATAACTGCCAGAGACTACTCACGGCTTTGTGGATGGTGGCTCTGTAGGGATCTAGAGAAGGACACTTACACTTTGGGCCTCAAACTATTCACGTTTTATGAACACTACCACAGGAAACAGACAGCAAGCAAAGATTCATGATTCATGATGTGATAGGCAGAAGATAAGTGGTTTCAGTCTCCGAACTCTTTAAGAGCAAATCTCTGTCCGTCATATGGTTAAAACTGTTCTCTCCATTGACTTCCAGACGAGACAGGCTCGATCTAACGATGCTAGGTAATCGATGTGACTGGCTATGTAGAAAGACTTAAAAGCCACCATAATGGGTAGCTATGGCAAAAGGCTCTTCATAGCAAGACATGAGATCTGGCCATGTTCAGAGAGGAATGAACTGAGTCATCTCTCCTGGCTTAGACCCCTTTTTACAGACTCATTTATAGTCCTGTGAAGCCCTGCTCCTGTTGGAAGTTCCGGAACAGTCACACCCTTAACACTAAGATTCTGATTCCTTTGCCACTGCTGGCACTTCCTGACTACGTAATTTACCCTTTACTTCCAAGAAATAGCTCCCAGGACGCTGCTGTTGGTTATAATTAGCTCTATCAGCATTTCCTGTTTAAGTTGCTATGATGAACCGGGTGTCACTATATCCCACTGAGAGAGGCTGAGCTCTGCTGACCATGCTCTTTCTCCAACTCCTAACATATGCTTGTGCCACTTGCCCGCCCCTCCCACCCTCATAAGTGCAGAACATCCCAGGGCATCTGGATCCATGAGACCACCCCTCCACCCTACCCTTTAATTCTCAGAAAACATGTGTGGAATAATACAAGGGCATTAAATTAGACCTCATTACCTAGCCGGTTGGGCCGTCCAGCTCTCCCGCACATAATAATGAGGGCTGATTTATTGTGATCATTATTCAGGCATAACAGGTCACTAAATAACATGCTCTGCCCACACATGTCTTCTGAACTAATAAATATCCTGAGAGGAAACATTCTTGAGGGTGTGAGTCTCAGGTTTGGATCCGTAACTACAGGCTCATTAATTGCATGAAGGTGCTTTGCCTATGGCTCACGACAGCATCTCGGGAGTAGAGATGGGCAGAGTTTAATGAAAATCCTTTGGGAGACGTGAGTGAGAGGGTGTGGAGAGACTGCTCAGTTCTGTGACCTAAAGGGCATAGGAGCAGGAACCCCAGTGGCTGGAACAGACCCTAATCCAATGGACCATCCAACACTGTAGCACATTATGCAAGTGCTTTTTTTTTTTTTGTCAACTATGTTTCTACTACATAAATGCCTACAACATCACGTAGAGATTTCCCATCCTGTCTTTCTCTCTCTCACCTCTTGGCTCTTGGACATGGTGTTTTTCTCTGTCAGGACTGCCACTCTCCGTGCCCATCTCCCTTCTTTATGAATATCACATTTGGAGACCGACCTTCGACCTCACATCTCCCAAAAAGCCTTTCACAGTCTTTGATATTTACCCTTGCCAATGTATCTCACACCAGCCTCTTCAACCGCCAGCCTGTAGCCCCTACTAGACCTTAAAACAGTCTCTCTGCTTGCTGTATTCCTTTTGCCTATAGTAGTGTCTGGGAAAATTTCTTGGTGAGTGAAGAAACAATTACTCTCAATGAAAGGGGAGAGGGACAAAGGCACCATGACATAGTGTACACAAAGGACACTGACAGTTTACACCTGGTTCCCTCTGCTCATGGAGAGGAAGTCCCTGGCCAGCTGCATGTCACTCTCTGGAGCCTCTCGTTGTGGAGGCATAGACCAAGTTGAAATATCTCGATATATGAAAGGAAATATAGTTTGGTCAATTTCATACCCTGAGCATCGGTGTCGGACCTAGTAGGTATTCATTAACTGCAGTGTTGGACTCTGGGCACAAGAGGCTAAGGCCACTTGTCTTAAATGTGTGTGGGGGCATGGGGGAGTGTGGCTGTGGCTGAGCAGACACAGCCTTTGTCCGTACACTGCCCCTGATATGGCTTTGCTACTTTGCAGGAGAAACATGTTCCACGGGGGTTAATTCTCTCATTCTGGCTGCAGCCAGTCCACATTGCCTGCTCTGTGATTTCCTTGGATCATGTCAAGTCACTTCAGCTCCAACTGCAATACAATTATAAGAAAATGACAACATCAATGGACTGTCACAAGTCCTATTTTGATAATGTCTACATTTAATTTTTTTGAATTGCAGTATATATTTTTAAAGGCCTATTTGCCTCGAGGAAGGCACTAGGGACTAGGAAAACAGGATTGGAAATAATCTCTCCCTTTTAAACTCATAATACCAAATGTGTAACCGGTAAATACAAAGTAAATCTGACCACTCATCTACATTATTTATGGGAATAATTTAGGATTATTTGCTTTATAGGAAATTTGTTGGAATGCTTTAAAAATTACTGAAATTAAATGAAATCAGGCCCCTTGAATTATCCATGAGAACAGCCTCACATAATCGATACTTCAGCCATTCTGGGATGACATTACATCTCAGGACTATTTTCTAACTTAATAAGATTAGAAATAATAAACTGATATTATTTCTTTGAGAATTGGGGCCTCTGACCTGGTAATTTAATGCCTTCATTATTGCAAGAGAAGAACAAGAAAGATCCACTGAGACCCACAACCACAGTCTGTCCAAGTGATAGACTAATTCTTTTCTCTTTCTTTGGATGGCGGTTGTGTGCAATCGAGGAATATCCTTAACTTATTTCTAAAACACTCTGAACCTTATTTTCAGGAGACCGACATGTACTTTTCTTTTTAAAATGGAGAACTTTTATCAACTCAATAACAGAGGTCAGTGGGAAATAACACGACTTATTTCTGAATTGTGCTATTCCAGATATTTTCACACTGACAGCGTTGAGCGTCTACCACGGAACCATGAGAGAGTTTGTTTTGTCCAGCCTGGGCCAGAGTAGCTGTGGTTCATGCTATGTTTTACTGCTATCTGGGAGAAGAATGAAAGCAGGGCACTACAGGAAAGTCGTGCGGGGCCTGAGGGCTGAATTCCTATCCCCAGTTCTCATGAGTTCTGTTCCCAGCTTATCTGGGGTGGGGAACTCTCCAGAATCGGCTCATATAAAATTACATTCCCATGAACCTTCGCTGTTGCCGAGGCAGCTCACAGGAATTTCCCACCCTGTTTAAAATATGTTCCCTGGCTTCTCTTCTCAGGAGCTTTCTACTCTTTGAGGCCTCCTCCCAGGAGCCGCCTGCAGCCCATGCTCTGGATTGGGAAATGCAAGGAAGTACACGAGCTGCCCCACGTATCCCTTGTCCTGGCTGGGAAGGACAGGGTTTGTTTCTATTCAGAGTGTACAGTGTGATGCAAGACACTGAGGGCAGGAGGTCTTCATGAATTCTTTAGTCAGCCAAGACACTAAGGAATTGCAATCTCTTAGGTGGGATGGAGATCGCCCCATGGTCTGTTGACTATGGATTACATGTAGAAACAGCTCTGTCATCGGGGAGCCTTGTTGATGGTTTTATAGCAGAGGTCACATGGGTCCAGTTAGTTTTGGGTGATGCCATGGTGAAAGACATAGCATCCCGTTGAGTGCTCCTCACGCTGTTTTGCCCCCCTCACCTCTTACTACTTAAATAGATCACAGCTGTCAGAACGGCACCCCTGTTCCACATTTGAGCACTTGATGAGCCTGTGACATTCACAAACTCACTCAACTGGAGGGGGAACAACAGGGACTGGAACCTAAGTCGTCTGTCTTGAAGAGTCCTTAGCGTCTGCCTGTGCCAGAGGGACTCAGGAAAGGACTGTAGACCCATGACGCTCCCTCAGAGACAGGTGCTATGGAGGAAGGTTCGCTCTTCCTCTCTTCATGGTTGCCCCTATTTTGACAGCAGTGTTTCTCAGCTATCACAAACACCCAGAGTTTGTGAGTCATTTGTTTCTGGAACCTTCAAAGTACCCACACGGGGTAAAGGTCTCACCATGCTCACCACAAACAGCACTAACTTCGTGCGAGCTGGGTTGTGTTTTCTTGAGGCTCAGGGGACACTGATGCTCGTGAAAATTGTAATGTGTCAGAGAAGGGGCTTGCTTCCAGGGCAAGGCTTGTTTCTTTAAGAGACATCGATTTGTTTGGATAGTGGTATAGTACGGGAGGCAAAAGCAGGAAGATTGCCGTGGGTCTGAGGCTAGCCTGGCTACACAGTGGGTTCCAGGCCATCTATGGCATAGAAGACCAGAAGTAGAATGCTATGCCTCCATGGCCAATGGTTCTTTCAGGCAACTATGGAGACAATGAATTTTAAAGGTCAGGAGTAGACACAGGGAGAGCAAGGAGTTACAGCGAGTGCTGTTTTAGTGTACTCCAGTGGTGGAAAGGAGAAGAAGATAAATGTTGAAGTGTATCCTGACCGTGCTGCCCTCAGTTGGCTCTTCCACCAGAGAGGATGGGGGAGGGGAGAGGAAAGCAATGTGTGATGAGCAGAGTGTAGTTTGGATTTGAGGGAAAGGGACTGGTGTGATAGAATTAAGGTGAAGAGAAAGGAAGTGAATTGATTAGTGGACATGTGGCTTCAGCTAGGTGAAGACTCTTCAACAAGGAAGAGACAACACCTTATGTAGCTCTGGATTCTTAGAAGTCAGAACAGTGATGGGCGCATAGGAGGTACTAGCTAAATCAACCACGGAGGGAAGAAAGCAGGAGCCAAGTATACCAAGTGATATCCTTATCAATTTAGTCACTCAGTAAACTCAGCAACTATGCCCTGATGAAAGGCCCAATAGTTATTCAACCCCTTAACATTTATTAATCAGTTACTGTGTCAGAGGCTGTGCCCTAGACACTGGTAAGTAGATTAAGTCATTGTGTCTGATTCTGAGGAGCTGACAATTTGACGGGAGCCTCACATGAGAAAGCATAAGCTACCAATGCATCATGAGGAGTGTGGGCAGCAACTTGTGGAAGCTGAGCATCCCAAGGGCAGCTGCTGAGGATGCAGTCTCCAGAAGAGGCATGAAGAGCACTCAACAAGCAAACCACACAAGGAAGGATGAGGAGGCTTGACTGAGGGGGATTATTATTATTTTTTTGACCCATGCAAGAAACTACTGTGTGGGAATTCAAGTTGCATTTGGAGAAGCAGGGGTGGCCATGAAGGACTTTGCATTTCATGCCCCGTATGTTCAGGGTACTAAAGTTTGTAATGTCTTCTTTGTGTACTCATGTGTAGTGAGGAGCGAGTCCTAAGGGTGACTAGCCCTAGACCCTGGGATGTGGTGCCTTTTAGCTACGCTAACTACATGAATAATGTACACTGAATATTACTGACATTCTGGGCACACGAGTCTTGGGTGGGGCTTGGGGAAGTTGTCCTGCCCACTGTAGGGAGCTTAGCTGCATTACTATAACGACTTACTGTAGTCACCAAACCCACTTAGGACTACCTGAGTAGCTCTGGATGTTTTTGGTGTTCTCCGAGAAGGGCTCATTCTTCTCTGCTTTGTCTCGGCTATACTAACATTGACCACGTTAGCATATGTAACGAAAAGAACGAACACTTGCAGGTATTTTATTGAGTGTGGTATCCAGCTTCCAAGAAAAATTGCTGTGTGAAGAGTTCTGGTTGCTTCTTTCCATGCAGTTGGAGACACAAAGGGAGCCTAGTCCTGTGAATGTCAGTTGTTCTTGACAGTATATTCAAGTAAACCTTCCAACGCTTCTGTCTAGTGAGCTTAAAACACCCATCTAGAAATTACCACTGTACACCATGGGAACCCCCACCCCTGTGGATACCTGGGCATCTGTGTGGTTTATAAACATTTACTGTATGTTGGGTGTTGGTACAAGCACTTCCCAGATGTGAGAGGTCATTTCATTTCTAGATAATCCAATGGGATACCTCCTACTGTTACTTCTACTTTATGGACGAGGAGATGCAAACATTTTGAGGCTGAATAACTTGGCTGAAGTCAACCAGTAAGCCACAGAAGCATAGTTCAGATCCATGCAGGGTGGCTCCGGAGACCAGCTTTGACCCAGCACACCGTGCCTGCTGTCTGGGAACAGCTGAGTCTGCTATGCTGCAGGATTTGGGAATACCATTAGCAGTCCAGAAAGGAGGTGACAGATGGATTTTGGGAGCACAGTCTTCGGGTACTATGGTCACAGGCACATTAGAGCTAAAGAAAAGCCACTTGAGTTCCTTTCCAGCTGCTAGACAAGCCTTGGTGCCTCCCAAGGCCTCAGGGAGTTGATGATGTTTGTAGGGAGCTCCTTCAGCCTGAGTGGGCCATAGCTCAAACTCTATCCCTCAGATCAGCGATGCAGATGAAGACAAGCCTACCTCTATCTACAATTTCACCAGGCAGCTTGGGGGTACTGGGAGACAAACCTATCTCTCTCTCGGTTTCTGCCTGTGTGGAGAGAATAAGAAAAAGCCCAGGAAAGTTCTCTGAAGTCCATTCTCAGAATACATGGAGTAGTTAGACCCCTTATAGCCACAGGGCCAGGTCAAGGAGTGGAAAGATGGCTGCACAGGTAGTTTTGGCAGACTGACTGACTGAAGGAAAGGCAGGACAGGCAGTAATCCATCGCAGACCAGTAACTACAGAACTTCACATCCGGAGAAGCAAAGCACAAAGAGCAGACTCTCCAAAGGGCAGCACAGGAGATGGCTGATGACAGGAGACAGCGATGGCTAAATCAAAGCAGGCCCAGAGGGTCCCCTTCCTAGCTGGGGTGACCTGGGAGCGAGCACTTTAACATCAACCTGACCTTTGACCACAAACTAAGCTAAACTTCTAACGGGACAAGAAAGGAGACATTTTTAGACCATCGAGGCAGTGCCCTGCAGATTTCCGTTCCCTTCCTGCTTCTGTGGGGGCTGCAACTGCCCTAGGACAAAACTCAGATGTGTCATCTGTCACCATGGTGGAGCTGTCGTTCTTCTGGAAACAGGAAGAGTCAATAACCCACTAGATTGCTCGTCTCCTGAGAGCGTCAATCTAGTTTCCAGATTGGAAAGGTCTGAAGAAGTCTAGGAAAACAGTCAAGGCTGTGAGCTGCTCCAGACGCCCCTCCTGGAGCTTCCCAGGGCTTAGGTCAGAAAGGGGTGGCACATTTAATCCAGACTGGCTACCCGGGATGTCTGAGTGATTTGTTAAAGTGTTTAAGAAATCCCTGACCCTGGAAATATGTATCCAAGGCCTCTATTCAAGACAGTGGCTGGCAGTAGAATGGAGGGGAGGGTAGAAAGAGAAACTATCAACAGAAAAGCTATGGCCCTGTCCCAAGGGGCCCGATGGTCCAAGTCCTTACATGAATGGGGTTCTTCTCCACTATAAGTCAGGAAACCAGCTGCCAGTGACACTTCTCTGAAAGCAGATTTAGACACTCGAATAACTGCTCCCATGAAACAGTTGGCTTTCCCTAGTGGATACCTTAACTTAGTAAGTAATCCAGTGGGCATTCTACCCTTGAGCTCAGGTATGGAGATGAGGGAAGAGGGGTGGCATGCCTCTCTTAGAGTACTGGTCATTGTTTCTAAGGGGCTTGGTTGATTACAGATGACCTCGGGAGGTGGTGATGACAACTAACTGTGCCGGGATAGAGTGTGTCCTGTGGCTTGTGGGTTGTGCACAAGAAGATAGAGATGACAATAAAATTCACAACTGTCAAATCCTTACCTCGTGGGCCTCTGGACCCAGGAATCCCTGCAGGGATGCTTGTTTAATTCTTAAACAAAGAATGTTCTCCTGTGCTTGCCCTTGCTGATGTTCCTTTCTCCATCCTCGTTTAAAAATGGTTTTCTTGATCGAGACAACATGGCTCGATGGATGACTAACTCAGGGTCATATGGCCAGTTAGTGCCAGAGGTAGATTTGAACCCCAGTCTGAATGAAGCAAGCCCTTGCTCTGCACGCTGAAATTAGACCCCAAGGAGTTACTGATTTGCCGCGGGTATCCAGCCAGGCAGGGAAAGGCCTGAACCCAGCCCTTGCCCCAGGCCCTTCACCACTGCCAGGATTGTGTTAGCTGAGACCCTCCGACTAACAGATCGAGTGGTTTCCAGTTCGTCCTATCCCTCTCATCTGGACTTACCCTCCTCTGCCCTTCCTCTTTGAGCTCACTAATGAGCTCTCTGAGCCAACGTGGCCTCCGGTGCCAGACATTAGGGCCGCAGTGGGAGTCAGTGGGGCATGCCGGCGTCTCCGCTTGTTTTGGGAAAGCACCAATTCTGGACCACCCAAACTGCCCCTTCTCCGGAGCTTACTTGGGAATCCTGACAAGGAGTTGGCAGCCTTTCCTGCCCTCCCGGTAACCCCCTTGGGCCATGTACTCAAGTACCACAAGTCATCACTGTTGGGACTAAGCTGGAGACGCCCAGGTTCTCCCATGCTGAGGGGAGACGGAGCTGCCATCCACTTTCCCACAAGGCTCTTGGCGTGGGTTGCACTGACCCCAGCCTAAATGGGTTTGCAGTAAGTCGGTCCCCTTCCTGGCCAAGCCAGGCGTCTCACTCTCAGCACGGCTGGTTCTGGGGTCTGGAGAATGCTTGCATGGGTCTGTGCTAAGAATGGCAGGGTGGTTTGCAGCTTCCTGACCTCTGTCCACGCGAGTACCATTCAACCATGCGACAGTGACAACCAGACCGCCTCCAAATATACTACCTGGAGCTGGAGGAAGAAGGAAAAGCACCTCCTCTGTCTGAGAATATCCTCCCCCATTTTGAATTCATTTTAAAACCATCATTTCATATAAAAATTCAAGCAATGATAAAATTAAAAGAATGAGTAATAAATCACACCCACCACGCTTTTCCAATAATTAACGATTATTTTGGTAATCTTTCATCTGTCTTCTCTCACGATGTCATCCGTTGTTTCTTCCATATTTACCTCTGTCTATTTGTCTGCTGTTTGAAAGCAAATCTCAGGCACCTTGTCATTTCTCTCATAAATATTTAAGCAGTTGTCCCTGAAAGAGAAGCTTAAAATGAGTGCACTATCATCACATCTGCAAGGGATTCCCTAATGTGATTGAGCACTCAGCCCACGTTCGGATCTCTGCGATTTTATCGCATTATGGAACCTTTTAGAAAAACATAGATTTGTTCAAATTGGATCCGATCAAATCAGGGAGTGCATTTCAAATTCTTTTAATCTTTGTTTTCTCGATTTTTTTTCATGCCGATGACACATCTTTTAGCTGCTGTGAGTGAGAGGTGCTGGGCCATGTTTTGAGGCAAAAAGAAGAGAGCTTCTGAATATTGGTATGAAATGTTCTTCCCAGAAGAATGTAAATTAATACTGTGTCCACTGGAGTGGTCTTCATAACTGACTGGGTCACTCCGCTGCCTTAGTTCCTTGTACATTAGTAGCTTAACTTCATTATCAAGTGTTTACATGCTCAAAAGTTAAATACAGCACAGTGTAGACTACATTAGGATATTCAGGACAGTTTATATAACTCGAGGAGAAAGGCAATCATACACTCTGAGTTTCTCTGGCGGGCTTTCCTGTCACACAAGGTCAAGTGGACACGGAAAGGCATCTCCCGGCTCCGCTGCTTTGCCCGGCTGTCCATCCAGATGTTTGGCTATCTAATGTAATTTGTTAGCTAGTGGTCCTCTTAATCAGGCATGCACTTGAGTTTTAGTGACATGTCTAGACTTTAGATACTGACTCCGTTTTTGTGTTTACAAATTTATTCTATAGCCGAAAAGAACAGGATTTATTTTCTTTGGGAAAGTAACCTCCGGGTGGTGGGAAAAATTATATACCTAGCATTGTTGTTTGCCTGTAGATGGTGCCGTTTGTTTTCCTCTCTTGAAATGTTTGCCTTCCTCGTGACATGGAAAATATTCAGAGATATACTGTGCGTGCACTGGCATGCATCTCTCCTTGCCCTTGGGTAGAAATCCAGTGTCCATGGAAGAATGTGGCATTTGATTGAAAGTCAGAAAGCCTGGTAGTTTTTCAACGCTCCAGTTCACAGTTCTGCCTGAAGTGAATGTCGCCAACTGTGGACAGTGTGCTTTCCTTGAGAATCTGAGACAAGTTGCTGGTTAATGTCTCTGAAACAGCCTGTTAAGACTGTTGCTACAAATTAGAGTCTGGATCATTCCAAAACCCAGATAGATTCCTTTCATCCTCCAGATGGCCGTCTGATTGGGAGCTGGGCAGGATCAGGTTTCAGGTTGTGACTTAATGATTCAGGACAATATTTATGGTTATTACTTGACAGAGGGCAGTGGGGAAAATTAAAGCACAGCCCCATGCTTCATTTATGACAAAAAACAAATTCATGGCAGGACTGCGGATTAGAGGTGGCATCTTGGAGCTGCAGGCAAAGCCCAGGTACAGTTCTAAGAGGGTCTGTCTGAGCGGGTGCAGTCAGACTGGCAAATCCAGACCTCAAACTCTCAGTGAAAGCATCACCCATGGAAAGAATGAAGTCACCCTCCAGGAAAGACGCAGCTGTGTGTGAGGGATTTCAGCTCAGAGTACAGCGCTGCTCTGCTCGTGTAGTGATCGCACGAGTTAACTAACACCACCTGCAACACACTTTTCACTTTATTATTAAGCTTGGCACTATTGACGGGAGAAAATAATTATGCTTGCCAGTTGTGAGCATTTTGTTTCTACAGTGTGCGATTTCTACATAAGCCTCTAAAACATGTTCTATATAATATCCTATATATTTCTTACATCGCTCCTGAATTTTGAGAATTCTTCAATTGAGTGATATTGGGGGGAAAAAAAGACAGGCTAAGAGGAGGCCTGGGAAGGGGTTAAGTAAGCCTTGATTCCATTCATGGAAGCATAGATCAGCTAGGGGAAAAGCCAGAGGAAAGTTTGCCCCTTTCCACTAACCCTCTGCTCCCTGTGGGACCTGAGAATATGCTCATATTCCTCTGTGAGGAGACAGAAAACTGAGCCGCACGCTACGAATGCATTTGACCAACTGTGACATTTTTTAAATAAGGTTTTAACTGGTTTTATTACACCAACTGTGTAATTTCAAAATGACTCTGTCATCTATTATATCTATTATAAACAAGTACTTTGTTTAACCAGGCCAATAATAACCTTCACCGACAGAGACGGCTGGGATTTGAGAGAACCAAGTTCTCTGATTGTTTAGATAAGGGGAGGGAGAGTCTTTGGCTAGGAAAAGCAAAGGAAGCATGGTTTTGAAAGAAAAAAAATTAAATATGTCATGCTATTCCCAATAATTTGATTTTTCCCCCTTTGCTGTGTGCAGGAAAGGTGCCCGCTTGCTGAAGCCCACCTCACATGAGTGCCATCTTGGTTATGGCTTGCACTGTCCATGGCTCCCAGCTTCCAAAGGCACAAACCTATGTGAATGCCATCCAGGGTGCTTTGGAATGGGCCATGCTAGACTCTTCCCTGTGTATGACCTGAGGGAGCTGTCGTTCTCCAAATTCATCTAGATGGTGGGAATGACAGTGCCAGTCTCATGAGGTTGTGAAGAAGTCTTGGTGACCCTGCATGCCTGAGACGTGGGGAAGTACTCCATAACTAAAAGCATTCTTCTGATCTCCATAGAGAAAACACACTCCGTGGGGCATAGGCTGTGCCGTCTATGCCTCAGAATACACAGTTTATAGCTTAACGTAGAATCTATAAACCCAAGGGTTCCCAGACACCCGCTGCTCTCTCAGCTATTGCCTCCTCCCAAGCGATCCCACTTTGTCCGAGTGGACCACACGTCTGCTGTGGTGCCGTGCTCATAATGTGCCTTCTTAACGTTGTCTGTGTGTTTTTCTGGAGTCACAGAGCAGACTGACAACTTGAAGCTTACCTAATTTAGCTTCTGGGACAAAGTGTCTACCTTCCTGGGAGGCTTAGAGGCTGTGTGACTTGGTAAAGACTCTTAAGAAAGCTTGAAGCCATCCAAGCCTCCCAACGCACAGATAACATTGGTGTATACACATGTGACTCTTACCTAAGCCTTCACTCCCAACATACACGCAGTCATGTACGTGATCACACTTACACACGCACGCAACCCACTGTTACACACTCACACAACTCACTCTCATAATACACATACTCATGCATACTCACATGCTCTTTCTCTCTCACACGCACACACACACACACACACACACACACACACACACACACCCCTCTGAGATTTAGAGTTCTGTGTAGATCTATCAGTTCTAGACTTTCTAGCATTCCCAGAAGGTAACTGACAGTTGTTGAGTCTTTTAAGAGCAGGAAAAGCTCTGGACATGTCAGCAAACAAACACGCTATCAAGTAGCCTCTCTTTCAGTTTCGCAGGCATAGCATACTGAGCTAAAAAGCAATATAGATAGGATTTTTATATTGGAAGATGAGTTGCACCCTGAATCGATGGCTGCTGCTTTCCTTCCTCATGGGCCTCGGCTATCCTTGGTGGGTGGGGGTGGGAGGGGGCTGGCATGTGCTGAGACACTCACACAGTGGGAAAGATTCCTTAGAACAGAAGACGGAGTATTTGGTGCTTTTTCCTGCAACACGGAGTGGAAGGATCCATTTAAGACAAACTGTCTTTAACTGCAACCAAGCTGGGGACCTAACCCTGCAGATTTTCAAGCCTGCTGGCGGGGGACAAGGCACAGACCCAAATGGAAAGCAGTGCAGAACCCTCAGGGAGAGGTAGACGCAGTGGAGGCCAGTTCGCCAATTAGGGAAGAAGCGAAACAGATGACGCCTGACACGGGCTGGAGAAAGAGGAGAGTTTCAAATACACACTGAATTCTGTTTTCTCCAAAGGTCAGCTTTAATCAAGTTCCCATGTAAATATTACCAATATAAACCAAGTAATGGAGGTTAAATGGCTGCTCTTGAGGTCACTGACTCTTGGTCAAGCTGGAAGATTTCACGTGAAATGGACCAGTTGTAATATACCTGGAGGGCCTCATGCCCAGCCATGAAACCTGAGCCCCTGCCTCCTCTGGCTGTTAGATGGAGTGAGGAGCGATGGGAAGAGGGGGCAGGGCAGAGCCCAGATGCACAGGGGCTCTGAGGATTTCCTAAACACGTAAGAGCTTAGACTCTGTGGCTGAGGGTAAAGGAGCAATCGCATGCACGTTTGATATATAGGTTAGTACTTCCTGTTTGCTGATGTCATCGTGGAGGGACACCTAGCAGTCCTAAGAGCACCTCTCTTTGGTTCTACTGGTCTTTCATGCATTTTTGACTACTTTGCAGAAGTGTTACAAGATCTTGCTTCAGAGGCAGAGCCTCTGTGTCCAACTAGAGGCGACCCTGGCCTGGAGGTCTCTATCCCTAATGTATAGGGGAGAAAACTGAGGTACCAAGGTCAGATATTTTGGCTAAGGCTGTAGGGTTGTAGGACAGGACTTGACTTCAGGTCTGATGTCAGTCTGTGCCTTTAGCCACACAATTCAAATACTTTCTCTAACTGGCATCCTTAAACTTGAATCTTCTCAGAGCGCACCGGGTTGACCTCTTTTGTTTTTAACTGACTTCTAAGTACATCAGCTTACCACCTAAATGTCAGAGTTGCTTCCTTTGATGGTGGTCTTCAAATCAGAGATGTGGAAAGATCCTCACATAGTTAAACCCTAGAGATAAAGCCATGTGCATAGCACACACACATCACAGACAGTGGGAAGGATGTTGGGCTAGCTCCTGAGAGTAGCAAGGGAACCTTCCAGCAGCGACTGCTTACTAGTTCTAGGAACTTCACCATTCCCACACACACTGCCTTGCTCACCCCTGAACGGCATGATGGGACAGTATGAGACTCTGGCAGTGTTTGCTTTGATGCCTTCTCTGCTTCTACAGGAAATGGCCTGAGGATCCGAGACTTCTGAAATGCTCCACCTGTCATCTCTATGGGCGTACCACACCATTAAACCCAGAGAGATAACTGTGTCATCTTTCTCAAGGCAAGAAGGCTTAGTAGGGCAGAGCCATGACACTGATGCTGTGTCTACAGAAGCTGTGCTCATCCAGCTCCACTTTCCTGGGACCGTGGATGTCAAACCCGATCTTCATTAAGGGGAGAAGTTGATGGTGTCCCCAGGAAGCCCTAAACCCTGTGCTTTCTGTTCTTCTGGTGCTGTTGTCTCTAAAGTTAAATTCTGCACAAGCAGTGTTTGCATGCCTAAATAAATCAACAACGGAAGCGAGAGCTCTTTATGACTCATACATGTCCTGCACGCAACAGGGATGAGAGATGATCAGTCACAGGGGATGGGGTTGGGGATTTAGCTCAGTGGTAGAGCGCTTACCTAGGAAGCGCAAGGCCCTGGGTTCGGTCCCCAGCTCTGAAAAAAAAGAACCAAAAAAAAAAAAATACCCAGGGGATGGAGACCTAAGTGGGTCCTGGTGTGACGTTTTGGGAAAATGGTTGGAAGGATGCCCTGGTTAAGAACTGAAGGTAGACCAGCAACTCAGAGGAAAATGGAGTGGAGAATAACTGAGAGAGAGCTGAGAGGCTCTCCTGGGGCTGGTGAGGTGGCTCAGTGTGGTACAATGATTGACAGTAAGCCTGACAACTTGAGCTAGAGTCCCCAAGACCCCGGGATTCACACTGTGGAATAATAGAACAAACACCTGCAACTTATTGTCTGACCTCCACATGACAGTCATATGTATGTTGCATGCAAACCTGTGTGTGTGCATGTGCACACAGAATAAATAGGCAAATGTAAGAATTAAAGAACTTCCTTTATGGGAGGTAGAGGCGTTTGCTTCCCTCCTCCTGCTCACAAAACACAAATGAATGATCAAAGAAAATGGCCAGGTCAGGCACGGTGTGGCCCACGAGGGAGGTGGAACTGGTGCTATGAGTTTGAGGTTACCCTGAAGTACCCTTGCTTCACAAAACAAAGCCAGAAAACCCAAAATAGCCCAGAGCAGCAGCATGAGGGGCTAAGGTTAGACAGCTAGCAGCTGTTCCTGTAGAAGACTGAACTACACAGACTCTTTAGTTCTGGTTCAAATTGCAGTCAGAGATGAGAGGTGGCAATGTGGGATCTTCTCAGGGGAAGAGACAGGAGAGAACGGGTCCCCGTGCTTACTAAGGACTCCAGAATTCCATGACTGTCCTTAATTATTAACTTGTGTGAGATTGGCTAAGTCACTTTGCACTGCTCTTGAATTCATTTTCCTCCTCCATAAAAACTGGTACACTGATCCAGAAAATACCTAAGGTTATCAAATGTCCTGTAGTAATTATTAACATCACACATCTCATTCCCAAATACCTAGGTTTAGAGCACACATTGTGTGGTTGCCTCCCTCACAGCCGTTACCATAACAACCTGACTTGAGATCAGTCAATGCTGATCCTCAGTACTGAAGAGACAGAAAGAGCCAAACAACCAGCTCTTTTTCTTCAAGAAAACAACAACAAAAATAGCTCTACTGTCTTAAACTGACCGTGCATATGGCTTCCTTGCCTGTTGCTTTCCAAGCATTAGCTAATGTGATGTACACGAACACTCTCGAGTTAGATACGGCTCTGGTACAACTGGGAACGCTGAGTCTCAAGAGAGTGGAATGTGGCTTGCGTAGATGTGAACCCAGGTCTTGAGATCTTGAGGTCGTTTTTCAGCTTCCTGTGATGCTGTGTTTTGGATGACGTGTTTTATCAACAGTCAGAGCACCAGTCCACCAAGGGCATGGTCTGGTTTTAGCAGCCAATCTTCTTGGTCGAGATAGCATTGTCCCTGTCAGTTCCAAACCACGTGACGCTGGTGCATTCAGATGAAATACCTTCCAAACTTGAGATGATTTTCCACGAGCACCTTTTTTTCCTTTCCTACGAAAACCTCTAGACACCTGCGCTACCGTTGCCTCTGGCACTCTTAAAGGTTACTATTTACTATACAAGGCCTACCTAGGGGTTACGGGGACATCACGATGTGATTAAATCACAAGGGTACTGTTACCCCAGCACAACAGCCGGTTCAGGGATAAGAGCAGCCCAGCACTCTGAGGTCACGCTCAGAACACAGGAAGGGCTGGAACGAAATGAAGGATCTGAGAACAAGGTATAAACACCTAAGCAGGGTTGCAAACAAGACCAGAAAGGAGGCGTCTGGGATCCGCTTCTGCTTCTGGTGACTTTCAGGGCAAGGCTTGAGGCCTCTTAGACTTTCAAAGGAAAGTAACCAGTGTCGAAAGAAGAGCTGGCCAACACAGCAAGGGCGTGGGTTGGAGCGGATTGTCCTCAAGCACTGGGAATGAACCGGTGGGGTGACCAGGCACTGTGCGCAAGTGCTTTTCACCTTTTGATTTTTCTTAAACGTTTTTCTCCTCCCCCTCCCCTCTTCCTCCTCTTCTTCCTCTTCCTCCTCTCCCTCCTCTCCCTCCTCTTATTTTTCTTCCTCCTCTCCCTCCTCTTCCTCTTCTTCCTTTTCCTCTTTCCCTCCTCCTTCCTCCTCAGCTATGTATGTCCTAGTGGGCATTAGCTGAAAACATTGCTGCCTTTTTATCTGGGACAGGCTCACAAGTAGCCTTTGGAAAAGCCACGTTTATTTTGGTTATGGTGTAAGTTTGGAAGGACAGAAGAGCTACATTGAGAAGGCTGCATGTTTATACGAGATGGAGAAAGAGAAAGGCTCCTGGAGTGCTCTGAGGACAAGTGAGTCCTGTTTCCTCACGCAGGATGAAGATGAAAATGTTATGACCTGGTTTACCCCAGTGCTATTTAGCACTTGCTGGCATGTTTGGGTTCTGAGCTATTGCTGTGCAAGGGCCACCATAGATTTTGAAGCAGTGTTTTTGCATGGGGTGGATTTTGTTGAGAGACACCGCATGCCTTCTGTGTTAGGAATGTTTCTCCATACTCACAACCCAGTGTCCCCTGCCACACCAGGTGGACCCTTGTGGGACTCAAAGCTAAGGCTCCCCGGAAGCTCTCCGAGGCGCACAGCTCTAGACCCTTCTAGAACAGAGTTAGCATATCCTTCTGAGGAACTGAACCTGACTCCCTGCTGGGTCGGGAGGAGCCCCTTCCTCCTGCTTCCTGGATGCTGTCCTTTCCGCCTTCCAGTAAATCACTTTGAACTTGGAGAAAACAGGAGGGACAGAGTACACCCAGGTGTCCTGAGTCATTAAGCACACTGGCTCCTCTGGGGGCCGACTAGATTCTCTGAGCTTTGACAGCGGTGAAATGTGACAAGAAAGTAAATATTCTTGTGCCCCACTTAACCGGAGGTCAGATGTCCCTCAACCTTCTGGAATTCAGCTTGAGGAGCAGGAAGGAAGCAAAACAGGCTGGAAGCGGCGGAAACACCAGTCACAGGGCGATGCACTTTAACTATGTCTAATTGACTCTTAATTAACGCACAGTCCTAATGAGCCCACTTATTTAGTCACTTGGGCCACAGCGAATTAAAAGCAGAAAATTGAGGGGGCTAAGGAAAAGGGAAAGAGAGATTAGTGGTAATCACACCAAAGGCGGTAGGAAATGAAGACAAACAGCTTGACACCAAAGGAGGAGATAAAAAGCAAGCTTTCAGAAAGAGGTCCCAGAATTAGCAAGGCCAGCAATCCTCAGCATCTGTAACGGGTCAAACGGCATTGCAAATCTGGAAAGCCCGAGGGCAACACCACCGCAGTGAATACACAGTTCCTGCCCTAAAAGTCAAGACATTGAGCGGGAAGGGGTTGAAGTATGGCCAAGTCCCCACCTCCCGAGTCCCACGGTTCTTCCACCATGGAATGATTTACCCTGGAAGCTTGTTGAAAATGGCTAGCACCCTCACAAGGCTCCACTCACTGTAATGCTGACTCAGAATCATGCTTTTGAGAAACGCTAACCCCTTCACCGTGCTGGGAGTCCTAACCTAGGCAATCACTCACCGCACTGGGCCTTGACTCATTTCAAACTAAAACTTTCAAGCTGCTCATTCTTCTGTCCCACAACTATTTCCTGGTCCGCCAAAAACTCTCTTCTAGTTTTCTGTTGACTGTGGGTAGCTGACTGGGTTCTGCCAAGGTCTTCTGCTTCATGGAGTGGCATCTGGTCATCCTCATGGGAAACAAAAGAGCTGGCGGAGCCGGTTCAGTCAGCGTCTCTCCTTTCTCTTAGCTATCCAGCCTATCAAAGACAGTGGGGAAGCCCCAGCGGATGGGCAGCTCTATTGGGCTATACAAGTGCTAATAAGCAAATATATGGCTTATGTCATAAAACACAAAAGGTGCAGATTATCTAATTTTTTTTTTTAAGGAAAGATGATTTCACTTTTAAGAACACTCGTATAAAGTTTAGGATAAGTTCCATTCCATCTATTTAAGAATATTAGCTATTTGGATACTAAATTTACTTCATTATAAGTTCTGGAGGCTCGGTATATTTTCCGGCTTATGGCCCAGAACTATTTTCAGATGAATGAATGGATGAATGAATGAATGAATGAATGAATGTCTTGGGATTTGAAATAACTAAGTTTTGGGTTTTTGGGGATGTTTATCTCTGCAGAATCTCCCTTCCTTTCAAGATGGTTAGCAATTACAGTACAATGACTGTAGAAAATAGGGGGTGAAACTGAGAAATAGTATTCATATTCGTCAAAACCACCTGTTAGGATTTAGGGAGTATGTTTAATATTTATGAAACTCAGAAAACCTCCTGGGCAAGAGAATGACTCACAGCTCACGAAAAGGTAAAATCATGTGCCATTGTGTAACAGGTATGTGTTAAATACCATATGTGTTCTTGAAGTTGTGTATGTAAAACATTCTTTAGGGGTCAGTAGTCATTTCCTTTACCAAGGATATTCTTTGTCGGATGTAATTAACTCAACTAACTTCTGTCTTTTTCTTTTCCATCTACAGGAAAGCAATGCTCTGAAAATTAATATTTACTAATTTATTAATATTTACTTTCTTTACAAAAATGCTTAAAATTTTGTTAGCTTCACAGATATGCAATCTGTGGCTTAGGCCCTGTGAAGAGTCACTTTGTAAAGTGACAAGCGTGTGTTCCTTTAGTTTCTTGCTCGCTGAAATGACCAAACCCCTACTTCTGGGATCTGCACAGCCATATTGGCACTCCATGCTCAATAGGGAGCTAAAATAAAGAGTCATCCACAAACAGACACAGTAGACCTTGGAAGACACAGAGTAGGGGACAGATGATTTACGTAGCCCCTTGGTTCCCAAACTTGCTGGTACCTCTTGGTACCTCTTCACATTCTTGATAGTTAGTGATGGCCGGGCTATGATTATAAACATTAATCATATTGTGCACAAATGTTCTAGACGCAACAATACAGATTATATTGGTCATAAAGATGATGGAATCATTCTGACTTGTTGTCTTCAGAAAATCTACACTCTACGTGAGTAGAGACTAACATTTGAGCCATTGTTATGAGGTTATTTTTAATATACCAACCCTGGAAGGGTCTCAGAACCCCCAGGTCCCCACACAGCACTGTGAACTACTGATATCACTCATTCCAGAGACAAAACACTCATCCACAGTAGTCTCCAGAGGAGCCTGGACAAGTGACAGAACAGTGACACTGGTTGGTGGAGGCTGGGGGAATTTCATGTGGGCAGCGTCTGCCTCGTGACAACTCCCGCCTGCAGTGCAACAAGCACACACCGTGAAGAGCCAGTGTGGGGGACACGGTATTTAGAGAGTGGCCTTTTCACCTCTGAAATACTTGAAAGTGGTGACCTTCTCTTCCTGAGATGACCCCTGACACAGTGACCAGTGTTCCAGTGCATTCTTTGTGGTGTCTACCTCTGGAAATCATTAGCTTCTGCGTGTAGTAAAGAATTCGGGGCTCAGTGGCTTCAAAGTTGCTTCAAAACTCAGTCCTTAAAAATCCATGAACTGTGTCAGATGCAGCACAAATCAGATATCCACTGAGAAAATGCTCGACTTTATATTGTTTAAGTTTGTAATCACTTGATGTTATAAATGTTCATTGAATGAACGACAACTAAAGCCTGACATTGACTATGACTTGCTATAGGCTTAGAGAAGCCGATCTTGTCTTAGGGCAGAATGGAAATTCTTTCCTCTTTCCAGTAGAGAGGGGCACTGGGTGGATTCACTCCTCATAGATAGTTGTTCTGAGATTGGTGCAATGGCTGCGGCAGTGCTAGCTATGGGATGGCATGAAAGGTAGGATGCCTTATTCCAAAAGCACAGAAGTGCATTTTATGCTTTATGAATGTGTTAATGGTTTTTTTAATCGCTGATCCCTTAAAAGTAAAGAAAACATAATTTTAAAATTGCTATCACAATCATTACTCATCATTTTTACATGCTATAGACCTGGTTTTAAATGCACATGTGTGTGGAATTGGTAACATTATACAGGTTTGTTTTCTCCTTCCTTCTCCTTTTATTTCTTCCCTTCATCCCTCTCTCCGTTCTTCCCTCCCTTTCTTCTTTCCATTTTTCTTGTTTTTTCAATTTTTTTTAAAAATAGAGTTTCACCACATATCCAAGGTTATCCTTGAACTCATGAATCTCCTGTCTCAGACTAGTAAACACTGTGGTTATTCCATGCTCTTGCCTATAATATGGTTTCACAGCTCATACATGTCCAAGGACAAAGTCTGGGACATCACCAACTCCCGTCAGACTACCTTAAACAGAGTCTAAAAGAGAGAGTCAAACAGGAGGCGCCACCAGAAGTAAGAATTTGTTGAGTTACATGGGATTGATCTTAAGGTTGTTCTTATGAGGCCCATTAACAGATAAGAATATGGAGAACCAGAGAGATAAGGAACTCACTGGGCTACAGTGCTAATTAAAGCTTGGTATTTTTTTTTAACCTTTTAGATTTCTTTTTTATGGGTCCAACCTGAAGAAACACTCCACATGGCCAAATCTAATATTGTCGCTAAAGCTGCTATGAGAAACTGCAGCCCAGCAGAAGGGAGTGGGGCCAGCAATTTCTTGGACCAGAGGCAGGGTATATAATGCACAATCAAGACCAAAGGCTACTGTCATGGCGGAAACAATCCCCATCATATTGTATGGGGCAAGATAGAGGGAGCTGAGAGGTGAACAGAGACTTCCAGCTTTGGAAATAGATCCACACAGCCTGCAGTCCTGCAAAGGGCATCCTTTATCACCCACAGCAAGCTCAAGGACATGAAGAACCTTACCGTGATCTCTTTGGTATTTACAATATCCCTAAAGGTGACACCCCTGCTCATCTCGCATTGCTAGCTCTATGGTTCTGAGTTGCTGGGACAAAGCCTGCTGGAGGGAGAACTGCCCCACTTCACATCCCCACGCTGGCTCGGACACATGCTGCAAATGAAGCAGCTTCCCACTGTCTATCCGTCTCCCACTTTCCTCATTTGGTCAAACCACACGCTCAGTACTGGGAGCTTCCGTTTTCTCCCTTATCTTGAACATCACGTACTGTTCCAGCCCATAGTCAGCCACCCAGGAAGCATGTTGTTCCTGGTCAGCCATATGGCCACACTGTTGAAAAGCCCTGTAAGTCATATTATCTGTACCACATTAAAAAAGATCTACGAGAACTTGAGACTCACAGTGTGGTTGGTTTCATCCTTATCTTTGGCCTGCTTACCTCATAATAAATGTGAAGAGAAAAACGGGTAAAGCAAGAGAGGGCATGTAAGGACACTGGCGGGGTTGGTGACCGAGCGGGGGCCTCTTCTCTTATCTCTATCAAGATTTCCTAGGCTCGGTTATAATATAGCAGTTCCATGTGTCGGGCTTCACTCCATTTGGGGCCAACGGGGAATCCAAACTTGTCAGTCCTTATGCTGTAATCAACTTGTTATTCAAAACAGAGTCACAAGCTTATCACTTTTAATATTACTTGAAACATTTTTATTTTCCTTTTTTAAACTCCAATAACATCAATTATTTTGACGTTTATATGCAGGCATAAAAAGCTGTTGCTGTAAATGTGTCTTTCATGGGGAAAGACAAGAAACACACGCGGCATGTTCTAGATCTTGTGTTTGTATTTTTTTTTGAGGTGTCTTACCCCCTCCCTCAAATCTGTGCTTTAAGCCAGCTGTTTACCTTGAATTAGACTGAGAGAACCAGGAAATTCTAATGAAAACGGGTAAAAACACTTATAAAGAAGGCCGTGATTTGGGTCTCTTCCACTTAAGGGGCGGCGTTTTAGCCTTCTGTGGTCAGAATGGTTAATGGGGTATAATGGTCAGAGGAAATTAAGATGTCCATGGCATAGGAAGAAATAGACTTTTTCTTGCTGTCCTAGGAAGTTTACAAAGACAACTGGAATCTTGGATGGTGTGCATGTGCATGCGTGCACGTGTGTGCGTGACTGTGCATGCGTATGAATACGGGCATGTGATGTGAGTAGAAAGAAGGGACACTTTGCTTCAAATTACAGCTCACCCTGCACGCTTGTGTCTGTGAGACTTGAGCTCTATTCAGCTGTGCCTTGGCCGCTCAGCGCTGCTCTCTCCTGTGCCTTGGGATGGGCTTGGTTTTCGAAGGACCACGCACAACACTTTGCAAGTTACTCTCTGCCTCTTCTTGTCAGCTATTTTGCTTTGGGTCCCTTTGTGTCCTTATCTTCTTGATTTTTGTTGCCAGTCTCCAGGAGTTCAGAAGGAGATGGAGTTTTAGCCTGGGCTTTTCGATCCGCCTTAACCGGAGCTCCTTTAAACTTCACTATGACCTTCATGATGCAGATTCTGTTAATGTTCCCATAGGGGGTGGGGGTGCTGAGGCTGAAAGAAAGGAAGTGACTTGTCCAAGAAGACACAATGTATATAAGGAGTAACAAGACTACAAAGCAGTTGCTTATAATCAAACATGTTCCCTGCGTCACCTGTCTGTGCCTAGACTGTTTGGGGATGGAGTGAGGTATGACTTACGGGGAGCATGAAGTGGGGCTTCTGTGTTAGAAATGACATCTCTTAGTTTTGAGCAGACATGTGTCGCTGTGGAAAAGTCACAGGACTGAATAGTTTGATTCTGTTATAACATGTATGTTATACTTCAATTGTCTTAAAATAGAGAAGAAGGGATGAACAAACGTGAAGACAAAGCAAAGTGTACAACCAACGATCCGCTGACAGCTATCTGCCTGGGGCTCAGTAGGTAGGAATCTACCACAGACAACACCTCTAACTCATGAAACTTGGCTCAGGCAGAGTGCCGGAAAGAGCATCCCAGTCAGACCATCCGGACTTGAGGCTGCCACAGAATGAGAATGGGGAAGTCCCATGAGCTCTGCCATGTTTTAATGTGCTTATCTATAAACAGGGATAGTTTAGTCCTTTGCTGAGCTAGGCTAATCCATGTAAGGATTTGGGTACGAAGAGAGCCTCTCGGTGCCATGGAAAGATTGGTAATTAGGTGTGCCTATTGGCACAGGCTGGGTAGGCAGCGCCATGGTCACATGGCAACTGTGATCCTGTTTTACCAAACCAAGTGTAGGGATTAAAAGCCTTTTTTTTGTTAGCAGGCCCAGGTATATCCCTTTTCCTGGTAAAAAGCTCTTTTCAAACAAATTGTATGACCAGATGTGTTAGCCAACTGACACTAATAAATCCACCAGCTTTCCTTGGCTCAGAGGGTGCAGACAATCCTAAGAGTACTTCCTTGTCTTTGGTGTAAATCTTGTGTTCCATAAGTACAATTCTGAAGTGAAAATGAGCGAGCCTCTATCACTCCCTGGAGTTTATGACAACGGTGAATTCCAGGAAGACACAAGGGAGGAGAGGAAGAAGTTAAAAGTCTTGGGTAATATGACAGGCACTGCATCTTCCCACTGGCTGATGTGTTGTAAATCCATGGAGTCTAAGTCTTGGTTGCATGCTCCACCATACAGGGCAAGCCCACAGTGCTTCCAGGATGAGTCCTTCCACTCTATGCGTCTATGCGGGATAGCCTGCCCTTCCTCACAAAGGCTCATTCTAATTGTGCCAATGGTCAGCTAGGCTTGCCATGATTCTGTCAAAGCAGACAAATTAAACATGTCAGGTGACATGTGGGGGAAAAAAAGGTTTTCTGATTTATTGTGGAACTTTTTACGGATAAGAGTTATTTCTTTTGGCTGGGTACCTACTCTCAGTCTTGGTCACATTTCCAGGGGCCGCAGCCGTTCCTCTCGGATACTCTGGATGCTGAGATGTTTGTGTGCTTGTGTCGGTCTGCCTGTTTACACACCTGGGTACAGTCGGAAAGTGAGTGGTTACAAAGTGTTGATTAGGAGATGAGAATTAAGAGGGAGATTTCAACCTTCGCTCAAACTACCTCAGCTGAAGAAAAAGACTCAGTATGACATTGTTATTAAAAAAAGGCAAATCTGAAGGTTATGTGAATTGTACTGTGCATTTAGAGTCACACAAAGGAAGCTCTGTCCCATCCCACTTGTGTTAATACATGGGACGTGGTTGCATCTTTTTCTCTTGAATGAGTGAGTGAGTGAGTGAGTGTGTGTGTGTGTGTGTGTGTGTGTGTGTGTGTGTGTGTGTGTGTACCTCGTGGTACAGGAAGGTCAGATTTGGGGTGATCCTTCTCCCTCTCGCTTTTCAGATGTCACAGCCAGATGAAGGATAATTTAAGAAGCCCCAAGCTGGGTGATGGGTCTTGCAGAGCCGTCCGTTGGTTAGACCTGGGTGAAAGCTTAGACCAAGCAAGGTAATTTACGACCCAAGGCGAGCTCAGCTCCCTGTAGGCAGCAGTCTAAGTTCTCCAAAGAACTCCTGGTTTATGAGAGAGAACTGTAAGGCTGGAGACAGGATAAGTTATGGCTTTCCAGTGGCTTCCTCCCTCCCCTGTTCCTGGTGATATTTATTATTTGTAGGCAGGGATGAGAGGGTTCACTTTGCCAACTTTTGAACCCTCACCAAATTCATGGTTCTGAGCTTGACGCCATCCCTGAACCTCTCCGCACTGGAGTTCCGGTTTCCTTAAGCATCCCGTGGCTTCTCATTTGGAAAGAAAGGAGAAGAAATCTACGAGCTTCACTTTAAACCTGGAAACAATTCCTTAAACATCAAATGGGTCTCCCCTCCTTGAAATTGCAAAGTATTTTGATGAGTTGAATATAAATTAATTGAAAACATAAGCTGTAAGAATTCCCCCAGTTTATACATCAAGTTCACGGCTGAATTGAGCTTATGTTTTATAAGCTTCAAAGTTGATAAGAAATCATGGGATGAGAGAAGGGCCCCAACACCTTTGTTCTTTTGCGTTTTATTTCTATTGCCTTCTTTTCCTCCTTTAACGTAAAATGGGCTTCGGCAGAGCGCACAAGGCTGGAAAGGGGAAGAAGGAGCAGGAGGCGCTCTTATGCAGAGTTTTGCCAAGAAGGAACTCTGTATTAGGAAACAGGGTATTTTGGCTACAGATTTAAATTCTTGATTTAATGACTGTAACCTTAGGAGGTCGACATAACTTTGAAATCTGCGTGGCTGACTCTCCACCACACTGGAGCAGGCTCATCTCCTTCACACCTGCGGCTCCTTTGGCAAGTCCTCCCCAAACTTCAAGCCCTGTCCTCAGGAACCCTGTGAGGTTATTTGGGTCTAGTACTTTCTATGGCCAATCGCCTCTTATCCTTTGAAAGGATGCCCTGTGTGTATGGAGGCAGCTGTGCAGAGGCAGCCTGTGGAGAAGTGGGGGTGCCTGCGGCCATTTTGATGTGCTGCGCTCCCCGGTGAATGATGTACGAGGCTGCTGCGATCTCTGGATGCTGACTGGGAGGGGAATAGGTTTTGAGGGATGAGAGCGTGTGCCATATGGTATTGATCAAGAAATTTCTGCTGAATGAAGCTCTTAGAATCTGGGCCATCAGTGTTCATTAGATGCCCCCGCCCCCCAATGTCATTCTTCTCTCTATTGTGTATGGCTGCAGGGGTTAGTCACAAGTTCACATACTAAGTGGAACCACAGATAGAGTGGAACGTTTCATTGTCTTGCCGTCATTTCCCCCAGATACGCTTGGGAAGATGGCTCAAGATATTCATTCTATGGGCTTGCTATTACCTCACCTGAGAAAGATGGTCTTGGGGTGACCATCCCACTCAGGAGTTGAATGTGGGGGAGTGAGAAAGTCCATGGGACTCGGGGACATTGGGTTCAAAGTAGGTACCCTTAAGGGGCACCATGCATGGAAAAAAGAGTTCTTGGAGCCTTAGATACAGATGCTCTGGGGCAATAGGTATGGTCTGCATCCCAGGAGCAAGCAGCTTCAAACCTGCTCTCTACTCACTTGGGGAGAGGAAAACACAGTTCTGCGATGACAGAATGTGCCAAGAGGAGACTGACAAAAAAAATCCCTCTGCCCAGATGTGGCCCCGCCGTCCTGCTGCCAGCTGGGATTATCCAAAGTGGGTGTCCACAGAGAACACAGGCATTCTCTCCCACCGCAGACCGTCAAACCTCCCTATTCGACTGTTTGAAAAGCTGCAGAGAATTAAAACATAGGCGCTTTGGGAGGGGGTGGAGAAGGTCCTTTGGGGGCACTTTATTTGGTTTGGTCTCTATCTCCCTGCCTGGAATGTAGCAAAAACTAAGAGAAGTCAGCATGCAGAGAATAGGCCTTGCAAGAACTGAAACCCTCCTGCCAAAGTGAAGGGCAAGGAGGGTTTTTTTGAGCTCTGGTTTTATAATCATTTCTGTTTATAGTGGGAAAGAAAGCTCCCTCCTCTTGAATTGAGCACATGGAGTCTTTTCTTCCTTGCTCCTTCCTTACACAAACATTATAGGGCCCAGTCCTTCAATGCGGTATTTTTGAGGAGCTAATGTTAAACACAGATGAACTCTGCCACTTGAATGGGATGCCTGTGTCCCTTGTGCGGAGAAAGCGCCACTCACATGAGGGAGGAGATGATTGCGAATGGTTGGAAGGGGGCAGGGGAGGGAGGGGAGAAGCATGACTTTCTATGCTCTTTTGAAAGTCTGAAAACTGGCGTGAAGGATGGGAGGACACCAAAGCTGCTGCCTTGAGCACAGGGTCCTTTATCTCAGAAAACCCAGTGAGGGGAGAATGAAGTGAAGGGGAAAAGGCAGAAGTATAGAGGTCGTGAAGGAGCTGGTTTGAAGAGAGAGTCCCAGCCCTTGGCTCCTGTGGATGAACAGGGCTCTCTCCTAGACCTTGCTCCTCAGCCTCATCCTGCCTCGGCTCATGCTGGGCTGCACCATCCCATGGTGATGGTGGCCATGCTGTAGGAAGAGGAAGCCATTCCTCTCTCACAGATGGGGTTTAGAGTTGGATCCACTAGCCCCATGAGGTGTTGCCAGTGTTCAGACACTGAGTCTCTTCCTAATCTACACTGAAAGAGAACTTATGAGAAATTTTCCTCTTTCTTTACCACAGGAGAAACGTGAAAATGAAAAAGTTAATATTTTTGATGGGCACTTATTATACTCAGGTTACAGATATGGAGATAATATGTTTATCATTATGGCTTCTGCCGTGTCCCTTCGTGCACATCCTTTTCTGTAATAACAACACGGTAGGCAAGAGCTCCTCAGGAGAAGACGACAGCACAGACCCCTGATGAGAGTATTGCTGGGGACACTTGGGACAGTTGTTTTAGATGATTGTTTCCTTGAGCATTGAGCATGTCTCACTCTTAAATGACAAAATCTGACAAGCTGGCTACCTGGAAAATAACCGTGTGAGCACGGGGGCCGGGGGGGGGCCGCTGAGACAGATTCACAACGTTTTAACTGATATTCAAAACAGTGCTAAACTTAACTGGCTCGCTGGTGTTTGAGTCCCTGGCGCTATGTGGTCAGGTAAACATTTGAAATGTGGTTAGTCTGAATTAAAACATGCACTGGCTTTTGAGGGTCCTATAATTTAGAAAAAGTTAAGTATCCCATTGATAGCACTTCATATTTATTACATGTTGAAATACTTTGCGTGTATGCATTTCTTAAATTTAACAACTGCTTCTTTTTGCTTTATAAAATGCGGGTACTGGAAGATTTAAAATCACAGATGTGACCGCATTTGTGGCGTGCCCTGCTCTTTCATTGCATAGTGCAGGCACAGCTTTTGTAGAGTCCACGAGGCTATGCTACCAGGGACTCAGTATCTCCTTCCCAATCATATCATCGGGCCGTGACTGGCCTGAACTGGTCCTCCTGTCGTGTATGTTGGCAGGGAAAGTTACAAAACACTTTGAAATTGACAGGAGAAGAATTCCCGAGTAGCCTGCCCAAGGAACTCCTCTAGCTGTTTTTATCTTTTATTGTTAAATAAAGAGCTATTTTATAATCACGAAAGCTGCAGGACACTGATGATGATGGTGATAATTCTCGTTTAAAGGAATGCAGATATGTGTTTGGAAGGATAGCATTGATTACTGCCTTATGGAGAAAAGGGTTTGCCCCTTTTTATAAACACATCTCAGCCTTCCTTATTGTAGATGCATGTGGTTTGACCCCATTACAACGTCTCTCTCACCCCTTATTACTTAACAAATAAGAACCCTGGAGACCAGCTGACTGCATTTTCATATTTGAATCATGATTTGACTCTCTCTCTCTCTCTCTCTCTCTCTCTCTCTCTCTCTCTCTCTCTCTCTCTCCATTTCTTACTCCCTCCTCCTTTCCTCATTTTGCAATACTAGAAAATTCAGAGGTTCATGATGGCTTTTAATTAACTGTCCCATCCTTTCCTCTTCCTTCTAACTTTCCAGTTCCTTCTCTGGCTCCTTCTCAGGATGCTGTGCAGTTTTAGCAGCCGGAGAAGGCATAGCGTGTGTTTTTCTATAGGAAATGCCTCACCTGTTAGCCGGCTACTGATTAAACACTACTCCTCTGCTTAGCCTTGTGGCGCGTGCCTATGACACCAACACTGGAAGAAGCAGAAACAGGTGGGTCTCCACAAGTTCAAGGCCACGAGATCCGTATAAAAAGCTCCAACATAGCCAGATGCAGGTGGAGCCCCACGCCACCATCCCCACCATCAGACCCTCCTGTTCAGAACAAGTGCACTCGTGGCTCGTTTTTTAATTTTCTGAGTCAGCCAGAGAATCCACCTATCAGGTGAAACCTTTGATTCTAAGAGAAAGAAATGCTGAATCCCAGATAATGAAAGGGAAACGCAGCCTGTGGTGTGAAGACTGTTCACTGTGGGTATCCACCAAGTGTCCAGCAGGTAAACCCCCCACTTAATGGCAATACAACTTAGAAAAAAATGAGTTGAAAGTTTTGACAGTCTTGTTTGGATCCCTGTTTTTTGTTTATTTTATTTTGGTTTTTGTTTGTTTATTTTTGTGGGCTTTTTCTTTCTGAAAAGAGATTGACTCTTTCAAAGCAAGGTTAGATAAAGTAGGACAGACCCCCTCATTATCTATTTTACAGTTTCATGTATTCTTGTGAATTGAGTGAAGAAAAAAAAAACAGAATCAAATTGAAACTATAAAGCCAATAATTTTATGTACTCAAAAAAACAAAAAGCAGTTTAGAAGCACCATAACTTGGATGATATGTTTTGTTTCTTTTCTTCATTTTTCAAAATGAGAATTAACTTTTCTGTTTACTTTGGAAACATCATCAATGTCGTGAATGCTGGCCTCAGGATTTAAATTTCACCAAACAGGAGCTTGCTGACCTTTGACAAGCAGGGATGTATGATTTTATGAGTCTGTGTTTCTGAAAACGAAGCTGTCTTTGTGCAAAGGCAGATCTCACATCAAAACAACATCCCTCATTAGCGTCTTATACATTTCCTGTGTCTTTAGGGAAATAACATAGACAACCAGGGGATAGACACTTCGATTCACTATTTTAATAGCACAATTTTTATTTGATGACACACACACACAAAAAACTAAAGGATATTTTAATATGAAAATAAGAATGTTTTACAGCCATTTTAAACATTAAAATTCATTTAAAACAATCGGGAATCATGAAACATCTAACTTGACTGGAGGTGCCTTAGATTTTTTTATATTAAATACTTTTAAAAGTAACTATTCAAGAAGAATAAGAATTTTTATTACCGTTTGTTTCAGAGTAAGAGAAGCATGCATTCTAAGAAGTTGATATGATTAAATGAAAATGTGCGGTAAAATTTGAAAGATCTTTATGAAGCCTTTGAAGTTTCTTATAAAAATGTTTAGGTGCCTCATAGTTCTCAAATGGGAAAGAAATGACTAGCATGGTATATCGTCCGTCATTACCAGAAATAATGAAGCAGCATGATCTGAAATGAGGGAACCGGACTTTGTCCGGAAAACTTACTTCCTATCAAAGAAGTTTAATTTGAGTCATTTTTCACCATCTCCCAAGTAGATTTCACGTGTTCCTTTCTCTTACCAAGTGTCCACTGCTAAATAGAGGCAGGGCTACATAGATTGGTTCTTGGGAGCCAAGAATTATGAGGTCTTCTCTAGAAAACAACTTTACTTCTTTTTTATTAACCTGAAAGTAACTGAAGGTTCTAATTGGGGGTGGGGGGGTGATGTCTTTGTCCTTTGCTGTTCAGGAAGGAGCGCTCCCTACCCATGGCTACCTTCCATCAATGCTAGTGGCCAAGTGAACGTTATCACACACCGTTATGACATACAGCTCCATACAGCAGGAGGGTCTCCCATGTCAACATCCACATTATTCATAGGGAAGGGTAAATTCAGGAGCTACAGACAGCTGTAGGGTTTTTTTTTTAAAGTACCCGGAGTACCTGGAGTTGTCTGGCGATGTTTCATGCCAGCTTTTTGTCTTGGTTGAGGGGTGTTTATCAAACCTTCAAAGGTACCTTTGACTATTCTGTCAGGAGGAGTTCCGAGCTTCCTGGGCAGCAGGATTGATAAAGCTTGCTATTTGCCTCTATAATTTCTAGACGAAGTGAAGGTTTTTAAGAAACACCCTATTTTGTCCAGAAATGGCTATGGTCTGAAGACTGCAGCTTTTCTGCAGAAATTGTCACAGACAGCACATGTAAACCCAGGAAGGCTCAGACTTAACCCACATGCTGGATCATTTTCTCAAAAATAGAAGGCTTCCTTTCTTTTTAGGGTCATGCTAGCTTGCATTTGGCCTCCAGCCTTTCCTCCCTCCTCCCTCTGAACCAACTGAGGGAGAACTGTGGTACTTTCATCATACAAAGGGTTAAATGCCCTCGACACCATGGGCAGAATGCAGCACTCTGATCTAGCTAAGAATATAATCAGTTTTTCTCTTACAATGCATCTGTATTAAGAATCAGATTCAAAAGGAATATTGTGCTGTTGATAATTTACAAGGTCACACCCTGTGTTTCTAACAAAAGTAGGAGCAAGAAAGTGATGCCTTTCTTCCAATCAACCACAACAGAGAGGACATTATCAAAGGCTGTATTTGCTAGAATCTGCACTATCTGGTTCCCCATTTCACAAATCGATCCCTGGTTCCTAAATCAAAGGCTTACGTGCAGTCAAGCAGGGGATGAATGCAGTGCAATGCATCCTGGGAGTCACCAACACACCAGGGAGGGGAGCCTAAGCTCTAAGGGAAGGTGCTGGAAGAGAAAAGGTGGCAGGAAGATTTTTCTCTAATGGTTTGAGGTTCCTCTGACAGCACTGTTTCCCTGATCCGAAAGCATATGGAAACCTGCTCAAGAAGTGGGGACATTTCCGAGGTAAGATTGCTGAGAGCTACAGAGAAAGAAGGTCTTCAAACGAGGGTGCCTCTCGCTTTCCTGGTTCCTGTCTCTGCATCGCCCCCGAGTGACAGCCCTGACAACAGATGACGACCCTTTTCCAGATGCTTTGGTGACTTTCTGACCTGCCCCCAAGAGTTAATAGTAACTACCTTTCAACTCAGACTTTCCTGTTTGAAAAACAATGAAACATTTATGTTTCACGATTCTGCAAAGTCACTGTTCCTGAGGTGAGCAAGCCGATTTGCACAGATAATGAACGAAGCTGAGCTCTTTTTCATAGAGACATAAAGCTGCAGAGCAGGGATTTTTAAACACAAACTACCAACCTCCAAATCCTCCACTTTTCTGCATTCGGATGACAGTGGGTTAGGATAAGATGTACATGCTTTAGCCCGCTGTGTCTGCCTTTCCGAACGGGAGGCTGGAGAGATGTGATGTGCTTTTTTGTTTTTCTTTTCTCAAAATTAATCTTTGAAGAATCCAGAGCACTCCTGCGTTTATGGACTTATACATTATTTGCACTGTTTTGAAATATTCAGGGAGAGAGGAAATATAATTCTTTGCCTTTGAATAAGCTAACAGCAGTAGGCAAGGAACGGGAGCCAGCTGAGGCAGCCTGATTGCTCCATACTCAGATGCTGGCGTTCTGAGAGCTGGGCTGGTGGGAGGAGGGCTCAGCATTGTGTACATTGTGCCTGGAATCAGCACCAGCCCACAGGGGCCCCAGGAGTTCCCTCCTGTATCACTTTATCCCATAGCCACTTAGGTGCTCTGGCGGGAACTCAGCCAGGATAACCAGTGCTTGGCTTGCCAGATTAATCCTGGCCACTTCTATTTCACAAGTGGAAAATAAAGCAAAGAAAGTTGTCCGATACCTAAACAGAAGAAAAAAATCAAAGGAAGATGTCAGGATCTTCCTACGATGCTAGTGGCTTTTTCTACAGAATAGCCTTATAGCTAAACTCAAAGGGAAAATTATTAGAGAAAAGAAAAGTTTGAAGTTACTTTTTATTGTTTTATTAAATATCAGGCTGCCTATCCAAAGGGGGAATTAATTCTCTCTGATACAGGATTTTCTTTCAATAGCAGATTGGTGTGTCCGTGGAAATGTGCCTTACTGGGTTGTTGTTGTTGTTGTTTTTCTGTGTCTTCAAAGATGCGTGGTTCTAACTGTCAGGGAGGGACCCCAAAATGCCAGTGATCTTTTCTCTTAACTGCCTCCCCTCCACCAGCCCTGATGTTTGAGCATCGGCGGTTCAGTTGTGGACCTCCACCAAGCCCAGCGCCTGCTCCATGGCGCTTTGCGGAGATTCATCAGAACAATAGGCCAGCATTTGGGAGAAGGTAGTCATTCTACAATTCTGCTTTCCTACCATCTGTCCCCTGATTTCTTTCAACTACGAGGCTAGTCACTGACTTTGGAATACGGGCAGAATACCAGGGCTCTGGAGTGCTCTGCGTGCAGTTCAAAGGAGTAGGCATGCTCGTGAACTCTACAGCTGCCTCTTACCACACGAAGTAGACTGCTGGGTAGAGATGCACCTCACCATTGTAATGGAAACACGTTAAGCTCTCAAGAGTTGGCCTGTGTTTCTGTGAGCTGGAAGGGAGCTGCCTCATGGCTCCATGGGAGAGAGAGGACATAGGCCTCAAAGGCGAAGGGGGGATGTCTTGTCAGTCTTCTCATCCAGAACACTCTTTATTCTCGAGAGAAGATCAGCAGTCTCGTCATCATCCTGCTAAGACTGCCCATCCTCGTCTTCCTCCAGTGTGTTCGCATGGTCCCTGAAGAGCCCAAGCCAGATGATAAAACCAGGAAGAAACAAGATGTCACATTTGGCCAATGAGTCAGACTTCCTGGCAGTACCTGAGTCACACCACTCTCCAGCGATTATTTTCTCTGTTCTCAGGCAATTCGTATTAATTGACACAATAAAGGTCTGAAAGCCCTAAAATGCAGGTCCAATTCCCACCTCTGACACTAAGGGGCTAAACAACCTGCAAGCGGATGGGTAGAAAAAGCGACAACAAAAATTTTCCATCTGCAAAATGCTTGCCACTGGGACACGGGGTGGCATTAAAAAAAAGATGTCTCCCAAATGCTAATTATTCACCAGTCGCTGTTCCAGACTGCGTCCCTTGGTATCCGTGGGCTGATTGCTTGAAGTCAATGATGCTGCTTTAAAATCTCAGTGTGTGCTTCAGAAGAGTAAAATTTCAAAAGGCATCAGAGATACAGAATAGAGGATGTGGGAAAAAAAAAAAACTCAGGCAAGAATCCTGACAACCTCTCCTTCGCTTTTTAAGAAGGAAATCAAGACCCAGAGAGATCAGTGACCCAATCAAGGTCATAGTGGGGGTCACAGCAAAGTCAATGAGGTGCTGTGCTTTGGTGTAGATCTGAATCCTGCTTCTTTCCATGTGCTGGTTTCCCACCACCGTCCCCTCGGAGGGCTTTCTCATGCTGTGAGATTCCTTTTCCTGGCCCTACACGGATGACTGGGGCCGTATGTAAGGCCCTTTTGTGATCTTGCTGGATCCCAACAGGTAGAAAGCTCATTTCTTGATGACAGGGCTGCCAATCCTCCTATCGGCTGCCAAGGCTGTGGAAAATGGAAATAAACAAAGCCCGACAACTCTGTTCCCGTGTTGTGACCCTGTCACCTCTCCTGCCATTTCCAACTTGGCTTCTCCCCGAGCAGCCTTCTGTTATTCAAGTCAGCAGGACTTCCGGGCACCAGGCAGCATGTGCCCGCCTGCCAGAGGAGTATTTGCATGGTGGGGTGCAGGTGGGTTTAAGTGCTGGGAAGTGCAGCCTGTGATGGCCACAGAAGGGACTCTGAGGCTCTTCAAGGTTTCTTGGTCTAGAGACTTCCTCCCAAAGATTCCTTCTCTCGGTTTTTAAACAGTCATGCCCTGGAATCACTAATGCTCTCACCCTGGTTGAAAAGTTGTTTCTTGAGATCTTCATGGAACCACTTTATTCTGGGATGTTCTTACCCGATAGGCAGCTTTAAGAAGAACCTAAGTAATGAATTTAAACAAATTAAATGTAGCTTAAGGATTATGGTTGGATGACAATAGACATCCTACCTCAAGTTGACCTACTTTCTACAGAGATGTTCACACAGCATCCTTCACAGTCTCGACAAAGGAAGAGCAGCACAGATAGATTGTCAGTGGACGCCTAGGTGAACTAAATGTCTTACTCTTACTCAATGAACTGGTGCCCAGCAATGAAGACAAAGTGGTGACATTTGGAATGTGGACCACTCTTAAAAGGTTATGCTAAGTGGCTGTCCCCTGAGAATCTCCACCCTAGCAGCTGACTCAGACAGATGCAGACACCCAAAGTCAAACAGTGGATGGAGACTCTTATGGAAGAAGAGGAGGAAGGATTGTGGGCCCAGAAGAGAGTAGGAACTCTACAGGACAACTCAACTAACCTGGACTATTGAGGCTGTCAGAGACTGAACCACCAACCAAAGGGAGAACATACACAGGCTAGACCTAGGCCTCGTCACACGCATGTAGATGATGTTCAGCTTGGCCTTCATGTGGGTCTGGAGCAACTGGATCGGGGCTACCCTAAAAGCTGTTGCCTGTACATGGAATATGGTCTTCTAGCTGGGCTGCCTTGTCTGGCTTGGTGGAAGAGAATGTGCCTAGCCACACAGAGACTTGATATGTCAGGGGGTGCGGGGCAGGGATACCCAGGGGCCTCCACCTGCTCATAGAAGGCGGTTGGGGGAAGAGTTGTGAGGGGTGGCTGACACCAGGCAGTGAGTGAGATGTAAAGTGAACAAATTAAAAAAAAAGGTTATGTTAAGTGAAAAAAGCCAGACAAAACAGACCACAGTCTGAGTGATTCCACTTCTGTGGAATGCCCTACAAGGGAAACAAGAAACAGAAAGCAGATTGGTGGTTATCAAGGGAGTTAGGGGATTATAAGTGAGTGTGAGGTTTCCTTTTGGGGGTGATGCAGATGATCTAAACAGACAGATATTGTGGCTTCCCCACTCTTTAAGTTCACTACAAGTTATTGACCCAGCTATGTTGTGTAAATTGTCTGGTCCGTGCGTTACAAAGAGCATCGCCCCATCAGATGCCCCATCGCCCAGCACGGAAGACATCTTTGGAGTACTTGGACACCCACTTGGCTCAGTCCTTCAGGTCCCCTCATCCTAACTGTCCCCCAACGGGAAGCAAGTGACCTTCAAATCAGGGCAGTGGCCTTGCTGATGAAGCAGTTTACCCTTACAAGGTGAAGTCTGGCGGGACCTTGATTCAGGGACAAACACATTTGGCGACAAGCCGTGGCAGCAATTTAGGTCTGCAATTAAGACACATTTAAAGTGTTTGGGACAAATGTTGACTCAGTTGTAAAGTCTTTGAAGACATAGCATCGCACAAGGCCCATGCACAATGGCCGCATGGTCGTATTTATTTATGCAATGTTACTGTCTGTAAAACACCCCCCCCCCAACTAGAACTTTTCCAACAAGTACCGGGACTCTCAGCAGGGGAGACTAGAATTGGGTCTGAATAATGCATTCAAGATAATTTCAGGAGAAAAAAAATTACCCTTTAACAAGGACCACATTCCTCCAGTTTTCCGTTATATATGATTCACTATTTTGCAAATGCTGATGTCTGAAGAATGCATTGAACGAGGCAAAAGTTGAAGATAGCCCCTGTGGATAAGACCTAATGGACACCATCCTGAAATAATATGGAGAGCTCAACCCCCAGACATGTGTCTTCAATTTAAAATAATTCAGCAATCATGTTCAACTAGAACCTGATTACACAAAATGGGACTTTTTAACTCCCAGACTTGGATCAAGTTTTGAGGCCCCAAATGCAGGAGGGGGATGGTATGTGACGTGTCTATATATCCCAGATCTTGTGATTAAGTGGTCCACACACATATTTAAGTGCTGCTTTGAGCTTATCAAGGTGCCCGGCACCGTTTCCCACCTATAAATATTAGCTTGCTTTATGAGAAACCAGGTGAAAGTCCTGGCTGAGATACAAGGGGAAGAAAACGGAAAATAACTAGCACCTCTTGGCTGACATTATTGTTTCCAAAATGCCAAACTAAGGTCTCGGTCTCCACTCTCTCAGAGGTTGGGGAGGAAAACCTCTGGCCAGCGTTCCTCAAGGTTGGTACTGGGTGACCTAGTACAGAGACTGAGCACACAGTGTCCCCTGAGCCTTGAAGATGGGTTGTTCCTTGATGAGTTTTCGCTTTGTTGCTGGCCGACTCTTCTCTCTGGTGACCGAGTAGGGTCTCCTTCCGCAGAGACACGTAGGCCTCTGTCTGTGTTATGACTGCTGAGATGCTGGGAGGTCCTCTCGAGCGTCTTTGATAGGCTGCCCAGTCCAGAGCTGCTATCGTTACTAGGTAGTTAGTTCTTGAAATCCCTTTGATCAGAAGAAGTCATAACCATAAAATGCTTCGTGAATCACCAGCAATGGCCGTTAGGGGATAAGACTGTCAGATACGGTACAAACACCCAGTACAATTTGAATTTCAGATCTACCACACATGTGTTCGTGTCACCAGGAGAGAGCGGTACATTTGTTTGTAAGCAGAGACCTTAAAGCCTTAAGATATGATGGTCTAAGAACTAGGCAGAAAAAATATGCTTGACAAGATATCTAGGCTTTGCTTTTTAATGGGCATGTACAGACGGTGAGTTTTCACACAGTGCAGATGGTTCCTTGTATGCCTTCATTTGCAGGGACTGTGGTTAAGTGTGGTTACCCATCACTCCCAGGTAGTGACTGAAGGACACACTCCTTCCTGCCACCTTTTAGTCTAACTTCTGGGTGCGATGGTGGTGGCCAACGAGTTCTCCCAGAAGGTGCACCAGGTCAGGGAGTTGAAGGTGGTGCTGAGGTGTCTGCAAACTGATTTGTTCCAAGAAGTTGGTTACTAAAACTAGAAGAGCCACCCATAAGCCAGAGAGGACTGATGCTCCTCCTGGTCCCTCCTAGACATCATAGGTAATCACCGGGGGAAAGGGTGGGCTACTGATTGCTAACCACAAAATGCAAACAGAAAAGCTGTCTTTCAGACAGCATAGCACCTTAGGAGCCAGGTCTAGCACAGCATTTGGGAAGGGGTGGAAAGAGCTCACACTCCAGCTTGTAGCCCAAAGAGGACTCACCTCTCAAGACGCTACTTTGTGCAAGAATCAAACTAAAGTGTGTAAGAATACGTGGACGGGAATATAGGTTGAAAATGGCAAGTGTGTAGAAATACATAACAGAGTACAATGTGCCTTCAACAAGCCACCTGGGCTTCCCAGAAGCACCGTTTACGCAGCAGAGAACAGCAGACGCATGGGACTTTGTACCCAAGAGCTCAGAGGAGCAGCTTGTAACTTTGTGTTTTTTCTCAGTGATGGATATGGGTGTTATTAGTGTTATCTTTTAAGGCTTCCTCCCAAAATCTAGCTAACTGTGCCTGGCAGAGCTGGTCAGATTGCTGCTGGTAAATCTCTCCCAGCTGAAGTCTGAAGACAGAATCTGCAGAGCATTTGGAAGTGAAGGGACCCAGAGTGACCCTTGAGTTTGACAGGGCACGTCCTCTAACCCCCTCGTGGCACAGCCTCTTCAACTTCTCATGGGGCCACAGAAAGCCCAGGTGCTGTGTCGAGAGCAGAGTGAGAGGTTTGTAACGGTGTGTACCCTTGACATTCAAGCCTTGCCTCCGATGCTCTTCCGAACATTTGTTTCTGCAAGAACATGGCAAGGATTTCACTCCCTATCTCCAGGCATGTCAGCTGACCATCATTATTAAGCTTTGTAACCAGAAGTGTGTGAGCCTCCAGTGGTGCTTTCTTAGGTCCTCACAGTGGCAGTTGAACCCAGCATCTACTCAGTGATTTCAACAGATCAACAACAATGGCAGCCAGTGATGCCTAGAAGCCCATATTTCTCAGTGCACCACACTGCAACCATCGGAGGCTTTGGAGTTATCTAAATTTGGTTTTATGCAATGCATTTGGAAGAGTGTGGGTGAGAAGAGTCACCCCTCTTATTTGCAGAGGACGCCTTCAAAGATCCCCATGGAAGTCTAAAGTCACAATAGTACCAAATCCTCTCCACTATGTTTTCCTATGTGCCCTGCAGCACTGACTCAGGGCAGCAGACACTTACTTCTTTGTTTGATGTCCTGAGACTTTCTCTGCACCACCGTGACTCATGAACTCTGAGGTTATTAAACAGGGGTTTCTTGAATACAGCACTGCTCAAATACAGTCTGATTAATAATCACGACGACTGTGTAGCTAATGAGAGTGGAAACACTGGATAAAGAGGATTCCCGTTCTAGGCAGGAGGCGGGTGCTGTGAGATCCCACCAGGCGATCCAGAGGGTTTACAATCTGAAACCTATAAACTGCTCAGAGACTTTTCCATTGATGCTTTCAGACTGTGGCTGGGTCACAGGTGACCAGAATCATATATGCTGGTAGTTGTAGGGTGAAAAGGGTGTTTAAATGAAGACGTATTGACAGAGGTAAAGTCAGCAGGCATTTCCAAACGTGTTTCTGTAGCCCCGGGAAGATTTGAAACCATGTACGATGTCCTAATTTCAGCTTAGAATCTACATTTTTTTAAATCATGAGTTGTAACAGCTATTCTGGACATAATTTTATTGTACCATGTTTTGGGTACTGACATTAAAACCTTTTGTGGCTGCTTCAGATGTAGCCACAGAATCTATTCAATTTGATGCTTTTTATTTTTTTGCATGTATCTGCATGTGTGTGTGGTGCGTGTATGTTGACACATGTGAGAGTACACATGTGTATGCTAGTGAGCATGTATGTGTGTGGAGGCCTGAGGCCAACATTTCGAGTCTTTCTTGTTCCATTTCCACCGTATTCTTTAAGGCGGTACCTCCCGATTGAGCCGGGACGCTGCCATTTCAGCACTCTGCCCTGCCAGTTTGCTCCAGGGTCTTCACCTCAGTTAGAACTGCAGGCGAGCCACTGTGCCCATCTGGCGTTTACACAGACGCTGTGCATCCAAATTCTGGTCCTCGACCCATTGCCCACCAAGACGTCTTCCCAGTTCCCATACTTGCTGGTTTTCTTAAGTGTATAGGAAAAAAAACTCTCGGAATTTTACAGTATTTCCTTATTTCCATAAATGAATAATTTATATTCTACTCTTCTCATATTATTTCAATCCTCCGGAATGTATTTTTATGCCTAAAAACTTTTATTGAACACTCCATTTTACTCGCCTGCTACAAAAATATGTATATAACCTGAAATTAATATTTTTACTCATTAAGCCTAAATGATCAGTATTAAAATTCTACCGCTGATGTTTAATGGCAACCCATTCTGAACCTTAATGATAATATCGAGCGAGAAGTAGAAATTACTGGATATTTGCCTCCTAATGGGATGAAAGAAGGTTTTTATTCAAATCAGTCAGAATTCAAATAAGGTCTCTGTGAAATGACTGATGGATACAGTGCTGACATCCCCCGCTCTCTTTTGTTTTGTGTGTTTATCACTGAGGTAGGATCTCACCACGCAGCCCAGGCTGACCTGAAACTCACTCTTCACCCCAAGCTGGCTAAGAACTTGTGACCTCCCAGCCTCAGTCCTTCCATCTTTAAAGGTCATCTCTTGCTCACTTTCTCCTCCATATGGGAGCAGAGGAAGAGGAAGCTGCTTTCCTATGGCAGCTCAGAAGCAAAGGGGAAACAAGGAAGACCTGGGATTCCCCATTCATGCCTCCAGGGACTTCTCCAATGGCCTGCCTTCCTTCTTCCTCTAGGTCCCACTTCCTAAGGGCTCCATCGCCTACTAACATGGCACGATGGGGACCAAGGAATCAATGCACAACACTATAAGGACATTTGCAGAAGCAGATGCACTCACAGGGACAGGCTTACTCATTAGTCTCTCTACAGGGCACATCTCAGGAATACCTGTTGTCCTAAATGCATACTTTGCCCAAGACAAACATTAGTTCCCTTACAGAGAATCACGTGAACCCTCTGTGAAGAGCATCTCACTGGGAGACAAAATGTTGTCTTCTTGGCACTTCAGCTTGAGGGGGGAGAGAGTTCAAAGATGAGACCACTAAGTCAGTGTGGCAAGGTGGAAGAGCCCGGGTTTGTGAAGCCCAAGGCTCGCTTCAGGACTGCACTGAAAGAGAGACACAAATCAAAGAGGCCAAAAAAAAAAGGGGGGGGGCACAGGGAACCCAGCCACAGAGAGGGGCAGGGCTCCGGGGGCAGCTTGAACTGGAGAACACTACAGACAACCTCACCAAGACCTGACCTGGTGTCTCTCTGCCTCTTGGATTTCATCCTGCTCATATGTTCTCATTCTCAGGTTCTATCGTAACAAGGTGGCTGCTGGGAGGGCGAGAGAGATGACCCAGTGCTTAAGAGAACACATTGCTCTTCCAGAGAGGCTGGTTTCAATTCCTAGCACTTACATGGTAGCTCATAACTATGTGTAACTGCAATTCTAGGAGATCCAACACCCTCTCTTGACCTCCTCAGATACCAAGGATGAACATGTGCACACATATACACATATATACACACAAAATGATGGTGGTAGTGGTAATGATGATGATGATGATGATGATGATGACGATGATGATGGCTGATGTGTCCCCTTGGAAACTTCCTTCTTTCTCTGCAGTAAAAGTAGCCTCCACTTTTTCCCCCTTCAGCTGATGACTGCTGGTGGTGCGTGCCTGACTCTTAAATGGTATAGGATGCTCTAGTTGACCTAATTGATGTATCCCAAGTCACGCATCCTTTCAAGGTCCTACGAAAGAAAGCCAGAGTCATCCCCACACAAGAGTGAATGCACACCGATAGCCAAGAGACAGCTCCCGATACCCTAGGTTCACCCACTGCTTAATAGATCGAATAGCCTAGTGGGTGGTGGAGCTGAGCAATAGAATGGATGGAAATGAGATGGACGGAACAGAATCAAAGCTTGGTGTGGCCGAGATTAAAAGCAATGAGTGCCACCAGTGAAGAGAGCAGGGTCCTGCTGGAGTGCAGATACGGGTACACAAGTCCTCCGCACAGGCTGACAAAAGGAAGAAGGAGTGTGTGAGATCTGGTTTGGAGCAATACTTCCAATGTCTCATGTCCAGAGGATCCTTCTATAGTAAGCACGCACATCATCATCCCACTGCCTGAGCCGTAGAACCTCTGCCTGGGGCAGCCTGAGTTCTAGAAGTCAGGGGACAAGCCTCAGGATTACTGACGCACGCACCTCAGCAGAACAAAGGCGTGCTCACAGGGTCTAAGCAAGCACGCACATGTATTTTCACAGAAGGTGACAAGCCTAGCACGGGCTGTACATGTTTCCCTGTACTTGACTAGGAGGTGTTTGGGGACTGAGGCACACCCCATGTGGCCAAGCAGTGACGGAATGGTGACCAAAATAAAACTGTTCTTTTTTTTTTTTTTTTCAACAAGAGATTCTATGCTAAGGAGATGCAGAAATGTTGAGAGTCAGGAGGGGCAGGATGAGAAACGGATCCGTTCAAAGAGGCTGTGGCTCAGACTGCTTGGATCAGAAACTGCCTTCGAAATCCTTTTATTTATTTGTCGTGCTGGTAGAGATGAAAACTGGGGCCTCACACACGCGAGGTAAGTAATCATCCCCAGGACTGTAGTCTAGTCCCTTCATCTGGGGCTTTTAAGTCAGGCCAACCGGGTTGAACCCCAGCTCTGCTACTTACTCTGTGTAATGTTAAGGAAGTCTCTGCTTCTTCCTCTACAAACAGATGCTCGTTAATTATAGCAACAGGCTTGCGTTTGCGCCTAACATAGACCTGGATCGCTTGCCTTGACCTTCTGAAGCTCAACTAGAACCTAAGCTCTTTAAACAAAAGAGCTCACTAGGCTGTCCAGAATAACACACACACACACACACACACACACACACACACACACACACACACACACACACACACAGACTTCAATTCCAGGAGCACATTTTCCTCCACTCCCCACCACCTTTTTCTTAGAACCAGATGAGCACAAAGCTGTTTGACGGCTTTTGAATTTACAGAGTCCCCCCACCTTCTGCCCCCAACTCTTTTGAGCATCTCGGGCCAGATGAATTCTCCACGTCAGCAGAATTTTACATATGTTATGCAAAAGTACATCACTGAAACACAGAGCAAAAGACATAAATAATGCAAATTGAACATCCATCTTAACCCCAGCCAGATGAGGTGGGGTGGGGCTACAATTAGCTAGGGAGAGCTGACAATGGCTATTGTGGCGACATAATCTATGGGAGGTGTCCGGTTACAACCAGCGCATTTGCAGGGCAGAAATATGGTGCCCGATAAAGGGAAAGGACAAAGAGAAACGGTGAAGGGCCAGAAAACATGGTCGGCAGACAGATAAACAGAACCCCCTGAGATGGACAGGCAGGGGGAGGCACACACAAGGGAAGGCCAGCTTTGGTTTTGAGTCAGGGCAGAAAATGGCAGTGTTGTCCTTGAAATCCCTGCTGTGGGGTCATGATCAAGCTGTTGATTCTGTTGCAGTCTAAATTACAAAGGACTGCAATTATATGTGGAAAATTGTCCGGCCGTGTCCCCCGAGCAGATGGGAAGGCCGTGGCGGCAGATGATATGAAGTTAGCAAGCTGCCGGCCCTTCCCTCCTTGGCGTGGGCAGAGGCTGCCTGGGCACCGAGGCCAGCATCATCGAGAACAAAACAGCCACTTTAAAAACAGCCTGTTGTCTGTTTACTTAAGACTCAAGTCATCAGCTGGTTTGAACACTTGGTCCCCGGCAGAGGAAGAAGTGTGGGGAGTTTTCTTATCGCTTGCCACCTACTCTGGCAACCCTGAATTGTGTCCTTGTGTTGCGAGTTCTGCCCTGGGCACAGGTAGGACAGTGGAAAGGAATATCAATCTGGCTCTCCGGTGAAGGATGCCAGCCCCCTTGCTTCTGGAGGCTGTGCTGGCCAGAGTTAGCTGCAATCACAGTACAAAGCTTCACTGCAAGGTTTTCCTGGAGAGGTACTCTAGGCACACAGAGAAGAGGCAAGCAGCCCGAGGAGAATGGTCCTCACCAAATGGCCTGGGGGGTGGTAGGGAGTAGAGCCAGCCTGTTCTGATCAGCAGCTGCTGGGGAGCCAACCCGAGTTGCCAGCAAGTCCTGATTATTTGGAGGCTCATATCCCGGGAGAATCATCACCCAGCAGAGAGAGCCTCAACATTATCACAATCATCACCAAACTTAGTAATGACAATCAACAGTCTCGGTTCTGGTCATAAAAACAAGCAAATGGAAAGCTAATGCTTACAGTGTGCCTGGCATCATGCTAAATACTTAAAGAATCTGTGCGTTGAGGAGCGTGCTTCTGTTAGTTTTACTTCAGTAGTAAAAGGGATTGTGGTGCAGAGGGAGTCGTCTCTCCAAGGCCACTGAGTAGCCTAACCACTCTTCATTCTTCCCAGGAGTTGCCTCTAACGTCATTTCTGCAGCTCAGCTCTTGGCTGGCCTGACGTCTTGCTTGACAGCGTCCTCGTTCTGTGATCAGGTCTCAAGATAACACGTGTAACTCATAGATGACTCATGCTCTTGGAACTCTTGGGCTGCTGGGTGCAGAAGCCTGGTCTGGCCTGCTAGAGGATGAGAAGTCATGTGGAACAGATATGCACTGTCCCAATATAGATCAGTCTATTCCAGCCAGGGGCCCTGGCCTCATGAGAAAGTCTAGACCACTGATTCTCAACCTTTCTACCGCTGCAACCCTTTAATGCAGTTCCTCGTGTTGAGTGTTCCTACTCCATAGCTGTAATTTTGCTACTGCTATGAATTGTAATGTAAATATTTTTGGAGATAGAGGTTTGGGAATCAATGGTCTAACCATATTCTGGTGAGCATGGCCACCCACACTGGCAGGACATCCAGTGAATCTCCTAACCTATAAACAAGGATGCCTGGTATTGTTCTAGGCTACTAAGATTTGGGATGGTTGTTACTCAGCAACAAAAACAAAAACAAACAAAAACAAAACAAGCATTCTACCCTAGCTTTCTTGCTCCAAAAGCCCCTTCAACCTTTACTAGTGATAACACATCCTTCTGCGCCCTTTGTTCACCACATATGCAATTCTGTTGTTTTTTCCAAGTGGGTTCTAATAGCAGATGTTGCCGGTTGTCCATGGTGTTCACTTTCTGGCAGAGCCCCTGAGACACAAGAGCCTTCTCCCCCGACCTCCAGGGAAAAATCCCAATTGAAAAAGCCAATAGTGGTGGCTGCAGGACTTTCGTCAGACACTGGCTGGGATGACCTTCTGACCTGTTTCTGACTGAGATGGATGGCCCAACTGAGAGTCTTTCTGGAAAAATGCTCCTCTTGCTTATGCCACAAATACCAAAATGGATTTAAAAAATAGTTGTACCCTGCTCACCAGCTCTCAACAGAAAGGCCTGGCTGAGGCTGGCCCACATGTCGAGGACGGCACAGCATGGACCTGTAGGAAAAGCATCTTGATATTACTGGGAGGCAAAAGCATGCCTGGGACCCAGACAATGCCTCTTTTGGTTGCTCCATTTTGTTCAAGACGGTTCTAAATATTTAAAACATTACTGTTATTTTAACCTTGCAACCAAAGGTGTTTTGAAGGAAAGTATTGCAGACATCAGTGGAAAGGACCCTGGCCACTCACTCTTGTTTCTCATAAACACACACAGAAGACACTGAAGTGCATTTTCTGAAGGCCTGGCCTCTTGGTACTCCATATTGAGAACCTACCTTGGCACTTTGGGCTGACTTCAGAAGAAAGTAGTGGCTTGGGGCTCATGTAGGATGACTGCAGGATGGGGTAGAGGGAGAATAATTTGGAGGAAGTTCTGGGGAGCATGGTAGCGTGTAGTCAGAGGTCCAAGGGAGTACTAGATAGATGGTCTACCAAAATGTGCTCACCTTCTAGTTGGTTCCAAATTTCTTCCTCATTCTTCCATGCTCAGGAATCACATAGGCTACCCTTTATTTGTAGTTGTCACTCAAACGTTGACACCTGGGATGGCTAAGATGCAGATCAATTAAACAGACGGCTACCATGGCACTAGGACAGGAGCTGGGAAGCCTCGGGTTTATATCATGGGGAGATCTTAACGGAGAGAAGATTGTTGGGTAGAAGCCAGGCCAACTATGTAAGAATAAATGGATAAGCGATCAAGACAGTGACTCTATTTCAACCAGGTCGGAATGATTTCCCAAGCATTTACACAAATGTCAACAGCTTGTTCAGCCATACTGGGTTACCTCAGACAAGCCTGGCTAATAATGCAGAGTGCCATTTTTGTGGCTCTGTCTGTGGTGCCAGTCTGAGCGCTGAGAGCACAGGGACACAAGGTGTGGATATGCTGGGTGTGCTGAGCACCCCGCACAAGCCACAGCATGCCAGCCACCTATGGAGCAAACAACAGAATCACAGAGTCAACCTCGAAGCCCTTTCATGTCCTCTGGTCTAGACTCTGAATGAGGAGGACTTTGAATGATCACAGTACCTCTACTTCAATGACCTCTTCAGAAGAGCATTATGGAGACCAGGTGACCCTGGAGGTTCCATCTAAAGAATACATTGAGTTCTGGAGGAGAGCAGATGGGAGAGAAGCCTGGGACAGCAGCAACACTTGTGCCCCAAGGGCACTTGGAGCATGCTGTGCCCAGACTGCTGGCTTCCTTTGTTGTTAGTGACTTCACCATTCTCAGAAAGAGAACATCCCTGGCTCACTCTTCACAAACTCTGTCCCCAGATCTTCTGAAACTCCCCACGTAGTCCTAAAGCCTGGTTCCTGGATCTTTCCCCAAACTTGAAACGATGTGAGACCATGGCAGGATTCCAGACCATCCCCACTGAGGGCACAGGTGAGAAAGTGATTAATAAGCGACTGAAGGCGTCCCCCCTTTGCAAGTGCTTTTAGTAAGGGGAACAGGAAATAAAATCCAAAGTCATAATAATTTGAGTTCAAGTACAATTTTGTTGCTTATAAATCAGAGGCTTTCCTTTATAGAAAATTTCAGTTTCTTATGTCTTAGTGGCCATCACCAAACCCAGGCCAAGGGCTTGCCAGCTGGTCAAATTCTCCTTACAGTCCCCCACATGCTCTGTATCCTGTAACTTCCCCTCCACTCCCTTCATGTCCTTCGCTTCCCCTTTTGTTTTAATATAGCAATAATTACACTCCAAGTATATAAGTATACTAATGTAATAAACACATGAACATCACTACTTAGGAGTATTCTTTGCTGTTTTTTTTTCCAGCCAGAGCCCTGTGCGAGCTTGGTATGCATTCTAACACCAAATGCAACCCCAGTCAAGAAACACTCTTCGCATGGATTCGAAACATTAGCTTACATTGTTTCCTTTTTATTTTTTTCCGGCTACATCATACCCTGGTAGATCATCACGTGAGGGATCTTGCTGAACAAAGATTTGTGTTGCTCTTTTCTAGACATACCCTACAGAAAGCGAAAGGACCTATTTGGAGCAAGTTCCTGGAAGGAAAGAGCGTCTACATGCAGTGGGTGCCTCCCTTGGCCTACCTTCTCCTTATCTGGTGTAATGAGCATTTACTGAGGCCAGCACAGAGCTCCAGAGTGGCGGAGTCAGAGGTTGTCTGTTAGGGAAAATAGGCTTAGAGAGGTTACAGGAGATGTAAGAAAGGCAGCATCATGAACGCTATGTCCACCTTCCCAGAATTTGTCCCTCTCTCCCTTCAAGTACAACATACTCTGAGTCCACTTCCAAATCCAGTGAGTCTTATTGGTCTGAGCCACTCCTGACCATACTTTGGACAGTGATTGGTTCAGATACCCTGGATCTCAGCCCACCCGTGCAGGGCATACCCTTCTTTCTCCTTCCTGTTTCTAAAAAGAAAGCCGAAAGCTCGTACTACCATCCGCAGCCACCGTGCAGCCCTAAAGGGAACTGTGGTCTTAGTCTCAGGATGAAAGTGAACCAGTGGACTGGGGAGAAGAGCCGCCATTGGACCAGCGTCATACTGGACCACAGGCAAAGCAGGCTTCTGCATGGCTTTTACCTGAAGGAAGCAATCAGAAGTTGTTTTATTCTTGGCACAGCTACGCCCATCTTCTGCTTAGGCCTGTTGCTAAGTAGATTAAGTTTACTTTGGAGCAGATACTGTGATACTTCAGACAATGTGTTGGTTGACTGCAATGGCTACCCTGTGGATGTTGTATACAGTGTGGATACATTAGGTGAAGGAATGATTCATCTCCTGGTTGGGGCTGGGAGGGAGATGTCATTACATTGCAGGGAATGGTATACAATTTAAAACGTACGGAGTCTTTGTTTATGGAATTTTCCATTCATCATTTTTGGAGTGGTATTGGCTGTGGGTAGCAGAAACAGTAGAGGTGAATCTGTATGTCTCAAAGAACCTCTCCCAGAAGGGCTCTGGTCAAGGGAGGCTTTACAGAGCAGCGACTTAAGGAGGGAGCAGACATGTTCGTACCCAGCACCTCTGCCATTGTTCAGTGCTTGATGTATTGAACATGTAAGAATGCTAAACTTCTCTGCCTGCAATCTAATTTGTACAAGTGCTTAGCGAGAATGCTGGATTTATCAGAGCTTGAAGTGAGAAATATTAAAAAATAAATCACAGCTAGTAAAATCCTAGCGCTACCAGGAGATCCATTTGGAAAGACAGTTAGCAAAGTAAATTTGAGGCACATCCATCAAGCCTTGAAACCATGGGAAAGGCCCATCCACATGGGCTTCCTTTCAGCCAGCCCAAGAGGATCTTGTAATATAAAGCCGGGAACAGCTGACTCCTGATAATTAGCAAGGAGATCCTTGGGAATTTTAATAAAATGTATAAGAAGATAAAAACAAAATGGCAGCTTAAGCAATGAGATCTAGTGGATAGTTTTAAGCCTTCCTTTCTCTTGTAGGAGATGATAGTTTTAAGTCTTCCCTTCTCCTGGTCCTTACCCTCTTGAGTGCGCTGCATGGGGCCTGGAAGGGTTCTTGATCTAGCTTGCCCACTGAGCCTGATGTTTCCAGGCCTAGATACTAAGTCTTTTACTCAGACCTGTGGCTTACTTAGGTGGTTCTCTGACAATAGAGAGCTTCTCCTGTTGTCTCCCTGGATGTCCTGTTGTCTCCCTGGATGCCTATACATGAGAGTTGTTTACAGGCCTTTGGGAGGACATCTGCTAACCCAGTCTGATCCTCACACAACTTCAGTCCTCCTAAATTCTGACGGTTCTAGTTCATCTTCTAGTCTTCCAACCACTTAGAAACCTGAGCCCTTTGGTCACTGGGCTGACCTACCCCATTGATATATAATATCACACTAGGTCTATGTCTATAGCCCTGGGTGTTTACCTGGGGCCTAGGACCTATCACTTCTTCCTTCGCAGGCGTTGCTACTGCATGAGAAAGACTGAACCCTTCTCACTGGTGGGTTTATATTCCCCCAAAATGCATTACTGTGGGATCATGATTAGAAGGCTGTACTCAGACTGTCTTGGTTGAATAGAGTTTTGTGGTTTTCAGGCTGTCACAGAATGAGATCTGGGCTCCCACAGCTCCTCCCGACACATGTGGCAGGTACCTGCGGATCATATATATGGATGTCACAACGGTGTCATATTATAAAATCTCCACGGAGGTATTTTCAGTTTCTGAACTTGCCTTGCCACAGACCAGTAAGAAATGGCTGCCATCTGTAGTGAGGGTGAACCTCACACCTGTTCTATCAGTACCCTTTGGGTGGTTTCTCAAGTCAGCGGCACCAGCATCATTTGGGGATTTGTTCCAAAATGCAAATTCTCCAACCCTAAGAGGAGCTGAGGGATTCAGGAACTTGGAAGTTGAGCCCTAGCACTCAGGACTTCTGCTGGCCTTCCAGCACCGCGAGGAATCTGCCAGAAGAACAGGAGAACTGTTTTCATACAGCTGGGCCAGGAGAAGAGCTGACATCGGGGGTGAGGGTCAGGGGACGGGGGTTCTACCTTTAGAGTCATAAGTACCAGTCAAAGGAAATGGAGACATCTGTCTCAAGGACCTATTGAACTTAAAAAACAAAGCTTTGAACTGTATTAGTCTTGAAGTCAATGAACAGCACCCACAGACATTTACTTCTAGACTCACCTTAACCATGCCCACAGTTTGAATTTTCAAAGTTAATCTTTGATGGACTTAAGTGTGAGAGACCCTTTTAGAGGGACTCCATGTTTATTTCCCCTTCTTTCTCAGGGAGATGCCAAGTGTAACCTGAGGTCCAGTCTTAGCTCCCTCTCCTTCTTTAGTCTCAGCTCTCCATAAATAGAAATAACAATTAAGTTAACCCCACAGACATTTTAAAGGATTAGATGGCTGGAGAAAGAAAGCCTTTAACGTGGTAACTATTACTGTAAGTCTTCATCTACCACAGAGTGCTTCTCGATTGGCTCAGTGGTGCTTCCTTGGCATGATCACCCAAAGTCAGAGCCAGAGCCTCAAATGGAGACGCCTAAGGGAGAATTCCCACCGCTGGACTAAGCTTACATTCCGCTTCATGAGCTGGCTTTGAAGGAAGCAATGGCTTTCTCGCCCAAGTACATCTCATCCTTGGAATATGACAGTTGATGGCGGCATGACCACGAAGCCCAAAAGCACTAGTCAGACATGTGTCCAGCTCCGCAGAGAGGGGCACACTAGAACGAGGCCCCAAAGCCCTGTCTGCCAAGTCTCCCTATCTGCAAGGAGCCCTGTGGAATTCTGGAACTCCGAGCAGGTCTTGCGCATTCTGTCTCCCAGCCTTCTGTTCCCGTCTTCCTGTCTCCTTACGTCAAATTGTCTTAATATGTAAGGGCTTTCAGGAAATTCAGTTTTCAAGAGGGAACAAAGCAGCCCTGAGCTGGCAAACGCCCTGCATTTCAGAGGTGACGCTAACCACAGAAACATACTATTATTTTTGCAATTTCCAATTGTCCCTGGAAGCACTTTGCTGTGGAGACCAGTGCCAGCTATTAAGTGGAGGAGCTCATTTTGGTGCCAGAATTAGCTGAAATTAAGATCCTTTGACATCTTCGTGCAGAAAAAAGTCAGTTTCAGTAGAGACAATTCGGGATTTAATAGATTGTGACAGGTTATAAAATTCTATGCATTTGAAAGAAAAGCTTTGTCGGTGGAATAATGTGTTTCTAATTTACACATAATAGGTCCATGGAGCTGTGACTAGAAGAACATTAAAGTAATGAGGAAATTCCAGTTATGGACACCTTGTGCAGCGATCGCTGAGATTATGATCAGGCCAGTCGTTCCCCCAGTACCTTGCATAACAAGAGCCAAAAAAGAAGGGATCTGGTACAAAGAAAGGACCAGGAGAGCAATAGGTTTCAGGATAGGGAGAGAAGGGAGCATTTGAGAGAATTCTGCTCACCCTTGGGGAAGGAGACGTTTTGAAAAGTGCTGTGCTGACTGGATCCCACCTCTCCAAGGGCCATGTTGGCGCTGTGCCACAGAGAAGGAACAGTTGCCAGTGGCATCAACAGCAGAAGCAGCAATGCTATTTTTTTGTGACTAAAACTCTTCCCTAATAAAAAGGGGGAACATTTTACTCTCTCTCCGTTCTTTTAGCCTACCAAGCCCCCCTTGCCAACCACCCATGAAGAACACAATACAAAACAGCACCGTCGGACGGTTCCATTATTGAAAGCAGTCTTGCTGCGTTACTCAAAATATCCAGTGGAGGACAAGTGTGTAGCGTGTCACCCAATACAACTCTAGGCAGACATTCTCACGCCACAAGTGGATGCAGAGGCAGGAAACGCACCTCAGGCAGAAAAGCAAAGGACACTCCCAACAGAAGGCGTACGGTCTACGCTAGTGCCGGTGCGTGCTTTCCTGTTCTTTTCGGAGATCGGTTTCTCAAAACCGTAAGGCGATATAAACTAGAACCCTACATTCTGAGCTGAGGAAGATGGGGAAGGCGAGCTAGGCTGCATTTAACATATAGGTAGTTAATAAACTTTGGCCTCCCAGGGTGGTAGGAGAAATAGCACTTCCCCATAAAAGATTTATTGCTTTTACTGTATTTGATCACCCTCTAACTGTCAGGCAGTTTCTAGGCTCCCTGTGATCTCTACTGCTTTGTTTACGCTCAGATGGCCTTCTGGGGGAGCAGTTGATATGCAGGTGTGTGTGTGTGTGTGTGTGTGTGTGTGTATTTATATATTTATATACACATATGCATGTGTGTAAATATACTTTATGTGCAAATATACTATTTATACACATATATACATATACACAATAGATTTCAAAAGAATCTATTGGACGCCACCACGTACCTAGAACTCTGTGAAGGTGATGGGTTTACAGCTGCAGGATAACCATAGAACCACAGAAGAGCAGAAAAGTCCGAATATTTTTTTTAAAGAAAAAGGAAAGAAAACGCATTGGGTTACAGCTCTCTGCTTCCAGAGCCCATCTTCCCTTGGCTAATCCAACAGGCACAAGGCTTAGCTACACATTCCACTTCTGCCTTCCTCATTGAAAAGGATTCTGGATTTAGTTAGGGCATAACATGAAAGAACTGTAGCGAAAGGGGGAGAGACACTTTGCTTCAGCTTCCAGAGAGCCCAGCTCCCTGCGGATTGATTGCAATGTGGCTTGCAGGCCACTGTGATCCCTCCCAGAGCAGAGGCATGCACCAGGCCACCTCTCTTGCTTCCTTGCAGAGCCTCTTATCCGGGAGTCTGAGGGTTGGGAGGAATCTTAAAAGTTTCGTGGTCTTATCCGCACCCCATCCACATCTCACATCTGTGTCTCTTAAAGGACCAAATGTAGTTATCAAACGAAAGGCAGTGGTTTGTGAAGGATGAGAATGGCCTGGCTCAGCTGTATGCAGTGAGATTTACAGAGAGAACCCACAGATGAATTCTAAGGTGCAGCCCGTCCAAGTGGCCCGTCGCAGTGTGAGTTATATCCCAGACGGACTGGCTGGACCAGAGCGTCCCTGTCACAACGCCCTTCAACTCTGAAGTTCTGCCCAGGCACACACGTGCTATTTGCTGCTCCCTTTTCTATAATCCTTATTTCTTGAAAGTGCCTACACAGCTCATGTGGTTTTTTAAAGTCTCCATTCCTAAAATGCGCCATCTTCTTTTGCAAACTCCGTGAGCAGAATCATTCATCAGTATAGGACTCTCATCAAGGTACCCAGAAGTAATCCACCTTCAATGCCTTACATGACTCCTCATGTAAGGAATGTAAGAGCAAAAAGACTGTTCAATGCCTCAATAAAATCTGGCCTGTAATTTTTAAAAGTCATAAAAAACATATATACCCTTTGACTTTGCAGTTCAGCTTCTAGGAACTCACGTCAAAAAGCATGGCTATTAACCAAATATCGAATATCATTTAAGGTAATTGCCATTAGCTTGACTTTATAAATAACGCCTCACATCAGGGACTAGAGAGATAGCTCAGAGGTACACTGCTCCTCCAGGGGACCCAAGTTTGATTCCTAGCTCTCATGTCACAGGCAGCTCATGACTACTTAGAGCCCTAGCAGCAGGGGATCTGATGCCCTCTTCTGGCTTCTGAGAGCACTGCATGTCCGTGTGTGCACACAGACAGACAACATACACACGTAAATAATAAAACAAATCTTTAAAAGCATCACGCGTGGCTTAATGCGGCCACTACTTATTCTTAACTTAGGACATAGTTCGAGGTGAAAGGTTAACTTCCTTATGCGATTTAAGCGCCCCGACTCACTCTACCTTGCAGTTGTACTCTGAATGTCAGAATCCTCCTGTGGACTCCTCCTCACGGATGAATGAGGAGAAGGAACAAAGAGAAATAGCTGAATTCACCAAGGACGCTGCTCACACAATTAAGACTGTCTTTTCTGTCATTGCCAGAAGCTGGTAATGTAGCCACGGAAACAGCGAAGGGTGCTTTGAAGTATTATCTTCAACTGTGCTTACTCAATGGCTTATTCACAGATCATTTGAGTAGAGAATGTATATCCATAAACACAACACTTATACAGCCGTTGAAAATGAGGCTGTCATTCCGGCCAGCTAGATTTTGTTGTCCAAACAGTGCTGTGCAGGCTGCTAGGGGAAACGTCATCAAAACTCTTCTCTAGATGTGAAAACGATGAACTACAAGATCAACCTTCTGGGCAAGATTGCAATACTGGCACTCCTATTATGGAGGTAGCCAAGTGCTCTCTCGTTGGACTTAGAGCCTGCTCCACAAGAGAGAGTCCATGCCTGGAAACCTGGTCAGAAACCTATGCCCCAGAGGGGAACTGCATACATTGTTTAGCTGAACTGACGTAACATTGACCTGTCCTGTTCATGTTTATATCCACAGACAAAAGCCCCCCTCAGGTTTAATCCGAGAAGCTTCTCTCTCCAGCAACAGATGCAGAGATTCAAGGCTGCACAACGTGCCGAGCTTGGGTGACAGATGGTTGGTCAGACCCTAAGCAAGGCGTGCACACTGCTTCCTCTCAAGTTCACAGAACGCTGGAAGAGAGAGGAGAGGAGGAATATAAGAGCCACATGGAGGGAGAAAGGCTGTGAAATGCCATCTTCTGGGCAAGGCACTGCTATTGCAGTCACAAGCTCACTGTAGCCAAGAATGGACCAGTCAAAAGGCAGGCATGGGCAGAAGAGAGTTTCACCTCTTAACTGCTAAGCCATTTGCTACTCATAGATTCAGGGAGAGGGGAGTCCTTCCCTTCAGCTGTGCTGCCATTCACTGCTGGGATCAGGTGGATAGCTCAATCCAATGCTCATGCAGATGACACAGGTTAAAGTAAAGATGATTACCAGGCTAGCCCAAAAGTCATGAGCCTGCAAATGGGACCAGCAGAATTAATGACCGGGGGAAGTGGCGTGTATGGGTGGCAGATAAGAGAAGGTTGGTGAACAAGGTACTCAGAATACATTCTATACATATATGGAATGCCCAGTGAGCAAACTAACCAACAAATAACAAAGCCATGAGCTTGGTGGTGTAGGCCTATAATCTCAGCTCACCAGAAGACCGAGACAGGAGGAGCTTCAATTTTAGGCCGGATTGGGCTACAAAGTGAGGTCAGGCTGATTCTGGTCAATCTAATGAGATCTCATCTCAAATTATTTTTAGAAGAGCAGGCAGTGGCTGGGACTCTTCCATATCATGCACAGGGCACTAGTTTTAACCCCAGCTTGGGAGGAGGAGGGGGTAGTTCTGTACACCTCTGCTCTGTTCTAGTGCAGCCTGGGCTGACATAGCCAGACCCTGTGTTACAGACTAGAAGTGTCACAGGAAAGGAAATATTATAGGAACATGGTAGATTTCCCAGTGATTGGGTCATGAGCCTGTACACATCTCTAGTGATAAGACCCCTGTGAGACACAGATGGTGTATCATTTCAGGATATAATCAATACAAGTTAAATGATAAAGTATACATTTCATGTTTTATCGATCTCTCTATGTAATGTCTTTAAAATCTGCATGGATTTCTCAAGATGGTATCGTTTGAACCAGACACACGCTAGGCACTCAGTAGATGCACATAGCCAGCGGCTATGGAATGGGTAGCAGTGTGAGAGGGGGCCCAGCGTAGGTATGGGAGGCAGCAGTGTGAGGGAAACAGGAGGACATTGTCTAAGACACAGGTGGTGTCAAAATGCCATTGAGAACAGTATCCACTGCTAACACTGTTTGTCATTTTCATTTCCACGTTAACCACCAGGGGTCACTAGAGAGGAAAAAGTGGATTTCTTTCTTTCTTTCTTTTTTGTTTTTAAGGAACCGCTATTTTTTTAAGGAACCGCTATGGCTGAGGCCTGAAGGAGGTATTTACAAGTACAGATGCTCCTTGGTTTCTAATGGGACTATGGCTCCAATGTAACCATTGTAAATTGAAAATACAGCGAATCAAAATTATGTTTGTAAATGAAACTATGAAATATCAGTAGCCAGGCAAGATCCTCCAACATGGAGTCTATTTAGTGATAACTGTATGCAGTTCACAGAACGTACTCAGTACCGGATCAGAAATAAAATACAGGCTGGTGGTGTGCACACCCTTTGTGAATTGTGTGCATTTTTAAATTTAAACCAGCATATATTGAACTCCGTGTTTGGGATGGGGGTCGGAACGAATTTGCATGTTGGGCTGGGGTGGTGGTCGAAAGAATGCATGTTGGTCTGCTAGAGAATAGAAAAGGAACAGCAAGGAGAACACTGGGGTCAAATTCAGAAGCGGCTTGAACTCTAGAGCGTGTGCCGGGAAGAGTAATAGCTACTCAGTGTCGGGGGCAGAGATCCCCAGTGTATGCCTCAGTCTGAGATAGCCACTAATAGGGTACCCATTTCACAGATGAGGACATGAAGGCAGAGAGATATATGGCGTGTAACAAAATCTGAATTCTGCCTGTCCTGCCTGTTTGGAGTTTCACTGCATGGGCAGAAGGACCCTGAGCACAGAACGTGTGGAAAACGCTATCTTAGAGCAGTTGTAATTGATGCTGGGGAGAAGGGTGGCCAGGAGTAGCTAGTTTAAGCCTTTAATCAGAGGAAACTGTGATTAGACTCACAGTAACCCAGAGGCGATTTGGAAATACCAGGCTTCCCCGGTTAGTTTGTCAGGATGTAACATTCCAGAGACAGATGACCAAATGGCAAAAGGGCCAAGGGATTTGGCAGAGCGGGCATTGTGGCCACATCCTCGTCTTATGGAAGATGTAGCACGTTCACGTGAACGATGTGTCTCATGGTAAACCTTGGCACCACACCAGGACTTTTAATTTCCCCATTCATCGGCTTTTCCACCATTAACCAATTAAGAAATCTGGAGCCATAGATATTTGGGCTGGAACCAAACTCGGTTATTAAAAAATATCCCCACACCATAGCACCTCTGTTTTGGACAAATAATGCCTGTTCCACTTCCCTGTGGCTTCCATAAACAGTCATCTTATTTGTTCTTCCTCCCTCCCTCACAAGAAGGAAGGTAGACCAAAATAATCCTCATTACTTAGGTAAACTGAGGCATGTGGGAATGGGACTCATTTCTGAGTCAAATCCTCTATTGTCCATTTTTTGAAATCAAAGTTTATTTTATATTTAAAAATTAAGTAAAAGTTAATATGGGTACTGAACTAAAAGAATCAAACTCCTTAATAGATTTTTTTTTTTTTTTTTTTTTGAGCAGAGAGCTTTACAAACGTCATTATTTAGATTCTAAAGGTTAGGGATCGTCTGAAATGCATCAAAAGGAAGACTGTTCCGCAATAAATGAGAAATGGCATGTTTTCGGTTGTTCTGTTTTGGATATGGTGACTGCAGGTTAATCTTGCTCAGCAGACACACCAAGGGACTGTTTTAACCTGTGCAACCAGCACAAAGCCAAAACAGGCATCGTAGACGGGTTGCGTAGCACCACCAGAGGGCGCAGGAATCACCCGCTGTTGTAAAAGAAAATAGACACCAGGTGGCGCCACTCGGCCATTTTCCTTCAATATGGGTTTAACGTACTGTTTTATTCCTTTGTTTAGCAGGGGAGTTAATGGGTTGGTTTTAGCTGTGTAAAACACGTTTCTACTTTCCTAGCCTCTTACTAACCTGTCAGGCTTCTGTGACTTTCCTGTCTGAAAGTGTGGTACAAAAGGGAACTCATTTGCCGAAACCTACCTTGCCCACAGCATGCAGGTGAGTTAGCACACAGAGCTTCTCAGGACCAAGCGTATTCCAGATTAAGTTTTCTTTTTCGGTCTTTTGCCGGCTTTCTGGAATTTTCATTTTAGTTTGATCTTTAGGAGACAGAATTCTAAATTCTACCAGAGCTACAAAATAAAGACGGAAGCAGGAGAGAAGCGGTATCATCACAAGAGCTGTGGATTGGATTTTGGGTTGGTTGTATGGAATAGTTTGCCCAGCATTACCCCTTAGTGAGTTAGGGGTCCATCTGTGAGCTGTTCCCCTGCCTGGTGTCTCCCTCTAAGTATCGTCAAAGATGTCTTCCCACCTTAGAAGTCTACGAGGTCATGTGTAAGCATAGCAGTGCCCCTTTGCCCTTCCTAAATACAATTCTCCAGTATGTCTAGCAACTGATGCCAATTAGAAGCTATAGATGGTTCTCGGAGGCATAACACATGCAAGTGGCAAGGGCAGTTTGATTGTCAATCCATCTTCTGTGGCTGAAGTCCTTCTGAGAACAGTTAGAATAGGGAGAGAGATTTGCTCCATCCTTCCTGCCTGAGAAGTGCTAACCCACCAGTCAGTAGACAGGAACGGCGCTCAGTGTTAAGCACTGGGATGGGTATGTGGAGACATACACAGCCAGCCGCTGCTACTTTAGACCCTCAGAGGGACAAGTTGTCCACTGTTGGAGAGTTAACAAAAATGGAGTTACCAAATGAAATGGTGTTTTCCTTACCTGATTCCTGGCTCGATTTTGCCCACAGTTAAGTCACGATGGGAGGTGCACATTTTTTTCCAGAATTCTCCAATTTGGTAAACAGAAGAGCTGAGAAGAGATATTTCACATTCTCTGTTAGCTGATAGCAGATGTTAGACCTCATGATCAAAGGTGCTATACTCTCTATGAAGCAGCAGAATCTCTCTCTCTCTCTCTCTCTCTCTCTCTCTCTCTCACACACACACACACACACACACACACACACACACACACACACACTGTGTTACTAGCCTTAACAATATCTAAAAGCCTGCAGTGGGCACCAGAAGGGAGTCTTTGATACTATCCCCCAGAGTTGAATCCTCCTGCGTGCACTCACCAACCTAAATGTTGCCTGGGGAGCCCTTGCAAAGGCTATTGGTGGGAACAAAGGCTTTTTGCTAATCTCTTACAGAGAAGTGTTTTTGTCTCATCTGCTTGGTGCATGTTTTATGTGTGCCATGCTGGTGAAGGTGTACGGAGACAGATGATTACGTCACCCACTGAATACCATAGCTGCCAAAAAGGTGCAAACGTGAATGATTCCGTAGGTAATGTCCTCTGAGCTGGGCTTGGTAGAACTGTAGAGTGTTACTCTGAGCTCTGACGCACCCACAGATAATCTGGCAAGCACAGCCCCCCTCTATCCCGGCATGAGATGGACAGGGTGTGTGGAGGCAGCAGATTGACTGGTGCGCTACTCAAAGTTAGGAGGCTGAGGTGGTGGGACGTCCACAGGGTGAGGGATGCTGCTGAGGCCACTGAAGTGTAAAAGTTCACGAGAGGAATCATTGCAAGCCTCTGTAATGCAAGATGGAGCCCACAGCAGTAGCACACAAGGTGTGGGGATTCCCAGAGGTGCTTGACCAGTCATCTTCTAGGTTAAACCAGGGACTTTGCAAAGGCTGTTTGTTGCTAATGAACACCGAAGCATGTTAGTACATGGATAGAATAGATATCTTTGCATCAAATTAGCTTGGAAAATGCTTTATTGAACAGAATCAATTAAATTTCTTTCATACCCAGGAGGCTTTAATTGGCTACAATCGTAATGACTTAAAAGGAGAAGCCGTCATGTTGGGCTTCCCAAACGTCTTTAATGTAGCACTCTCAAACATTCAAGTTCTGAACCATTTTTTAAAAAAAGAATATCCCATAATATCTAGAATATCTCAGGATGAGTCTTAAGAGAAACACTTTTTGAAAGACAACACCATAATGCATCCTAATTTACTTTTTATTAAATTCTATCTGGCAATTCTCAGCCTAAGATTTTAGAGGACAGAGTTGATACAAAAGTGAAAGATTCAACACACCAACGGGTTTGGTGAGGGCAAAGCAAAACTGGAAGGAGCTGGAAGGATGCCCCCCACCTCTTTTTCTTTATTTATTTGATGCTGATGGTTCAGAATCTTGAACATTATCTTAAAGGATATAGGCTGTAGAAGCCCCGTTTTTAGATTATTATTCTGCCACTCATCTATGCTGAGTCATCTCTGAGGCCCACACATGGGTCTCAGCTACAGCGGCCCTACATGGTGGTGACGAGTGGGTGGGTCGGGGGACGGGATGATGACTTGGACCTACGTGGACTGTCCGACTAACTATACCTTCTGTTGTGAAGACAGGAAGAACAAACACAGCTTCTAGTTTCCACAGCAAAGACAGTGCCAATTGATATTACACAGTAAAATGCAACGAGATTAAATCAATAACATCTGCAATAAGGCATAATGAAGGTAAAATTATATCTCTGGCTTCCTCAACAGCTGTGAATCTATTTTTAATGATCCTCATTTTTGGCAGTCAGCTAACAACTTCTAAAACGTCCTAGAAATCGGATTGTTAAGCAGATGAGCGCTGCAGTGGCTGAGCGTGTCATTAATCAGCTGCGGATCCATCTGCACAGGCGAGCTGGAAGCATGGGGAAACTCACCCACTACTCCCAGCGCTGAGCACCCCACTCTCAGACTGTGGGCAACCTTGCAAATGCTGAGAACAGCAAGGCAGGGACATCGGGAGGAAAACGGGTGATTTCTAGGAGGGGCTTGGAGGTTTGAAACCGGGAAAGAGGGACTTCCGGTGGAAATGGAGTTAGCTTCCTGTCTCCTTTGGAGGATTTCTTTACCCAGGAGCCAGCAGGAGCAGGGCTCTAACTAATCTTTCCATTCAAAAGTCAGGACAATTTCCATGGGACAGCAGCTTCTCCACCATGTACGTCAGGTTATGGTGACACTTGGAGCTATCCTTGCTCATCATATCTGCTTATACCTCTGCTTCTGAGGTTGCTTCCTAGTATTTGTGCTGGGAGATGGGGACCGATCTCTTCGAGCTAGCGGAGATAGGGTCAATGACTGGTGGTAGCTCATACTGTCCCCTCTATGGGTCTTATACTCCACGGGCATCTATCTAGGCTCTCTAATTAAGCTTACTAGCCTCAGAAGGTCCCTAGCCAGAAGATTCCACAGAAGATAGAAACTCACCTCTCAGATTCCCCCAGCATTGGGTGGAGGTCTGTGCCCAGGAAGAGGAGCGTGGTCCTGTGGGGAGGGGAGTTTGGGTTTCCCTGTGCTGAGACTCTTCTTACACGGTGAGGAGACTCCTGAACAGAAGGTGTTGCCATAGCTGCCCAGACCAGCTTGGTAGATGGGGCTGGGCCCACGGCAGAGCCTGCTCTCGGCTGCTGTACCTGCTGGCCGCGAGTTTTATTTTTAAAGCAGAGGCTGGGCTGTAGCAGGGATCAAGATTAGAGAGGAAAGTGGCTGCAGAATTTGGCTCTTGACAAAGGATAAGAAGGTGAGTGGACAGCTCTAGTCAGCAAGAGCACAGCTCCAAGTTGCTGACTGTGTGAGTAGAAACGCTGTCCATCAGAGGGGAGACTAGGAGGTGGGGAGGGAGTTCTGCTGTGATGGGACAGACAGTATGATGAAACACGGATCACACAGAGGGTGATAGCGTCGGCAGTGATCCCATGCTCAAATGACAGAGGCAGGCGAATCGTGAGTTCAAAGCCAACTTGAGCTATGTGGAGATTCTGTATCTCAAAAATTATATATAACCCCAAAATAAAAACAAGTGGCTAAAAGCCCACAAGACACAGAGTGCTCTTGGAAACTAAGGCACCCAGAGATTTGGGGGGTGGGGGTGGGAGGGAATGGGGTTCCTGTGAAGTAGACAAAAGATGGTCTAAAGTAGAAAGTGGGGAACCCTGGGAGAAATGGGAAAGTTGCTTTCATGAGACAGACGGGGGCCTGGATAGTGAATGAACTACAGAGTCCGGGAGCTTAGCATTAGTAAGAGGGACTCTTGGGTGGCCTAGTCTCTGTGCACTGGACCAGGCCCTGATTGACATGCCAGGAGAGTGGTGATCCTTGGGCAGGCAACTGACATGCTTTGCCTGGCTTCTTTTGCCCTATTGGGTACCAGTTCCAGAACCCCCACATGAGTCAAAGGATGACGTGAATTATCTAGCATGGCCTGTTACAGGCATATGGGTCTCATAGAATGGGGATGAAGGGATAGTTTTTACTGCTCTGGGACCTAACCCTCCATCTTGTTTAACTGCTGGTTGATGCCCATTGCCAAGGATGTGATCCAGAGTTGCCAAGGCTTCGCCTCACCTGTTCTTTCACTTCGGGTTAATTGGCTCTCCGGTTTAAAGGGGCTCTGAGGCTAGACCCAGGTTTGTGGACACATCCTCCCAGCAAGAACACACCTTCCATTGTTTGTATGATCAGGGATGTTGCCAAGAGAGGCAGGGGAAAAGCAAGGGCAGGGGATTTTATTTGGGGAGATTTTTTTTTTAATTTAATGTTTTACTTATTCACTTTACATCCTGCTCACTACATTTCCACCTCTGTCACTCCCTACCACAGTCCTTCCCCTATCCTCTCCTCTCCTCTCCTCTCCTCTCCTCTCCTCTCCTCTCCTCTCCTCTCCTCTCCTCTCCTCTCCTCTCCTCTGAGTGGATGGGGACCCCTGGTTATTCCCCTACCCTGGCACCTCAAATCTCTACAAGACTTGGCACTTCCTCTCCCTCTGAGGCCAAATAGGGCAGCCCAGCTAGAAGAAGATATCCCAGGGACAGGCAACAGTGTTTGGGATAGCCTTGGGGGTGGGATTTAAGGAAGCACTACTTATCTTAGGTGTGGTAGCTCAGGACAGAAATCCCAGCACCAGGAGGCAAAGGCACAAGGAGAATTCAAGGCCATTTGCATTCAACAAATGGTGTCAGACTGCAGCAAGAAAGGAGGAAGGCCACAGGGTCCTACTGACACAGTGAGGAGTGGAAATGCCTGTAGAGTCAAAGACCAAGGGAGCTGCAGCCTGGTAAGTAGGGGAAATGGTATGCACAGAGGACAGCTCCTTACACACCAACACACAGGCACACAGACACACACAGAGACACACAGATACACAGACCAACAGAGAGACAGACACACCGACACACAGAGACACAGAGACACACAGATACACAGACAGAGAGACAGACACACCAACACACAGACACACAGAGACACACAGATACACAGACAGAGAGACAGACACACCAACACACAGACACACAGAGACACACAGATACACAGACAGACAGAGAGACAGACACACCAACACACAGACACACAGAGACACACAGATACACAGACAGACAGAGAGACAGACACACTGACACACAGACACACAGAGACACACAGAGACACACAGATACACAGACAGACAGAGAGACAGACACACCGACACACAGACACACAGATACACAGACAGACAGAGAGACAGACACACCGACACACAGGTACACAGAGACACACAGATACACAGACAGACAGAGAGACAGACACACCAACACACAGACACACAGAGACACACAGATACACAGACAGACAGAGAGACAGACACACTGACACACAGACACACAGAGACACACAGAGACACACAGATACACAGACAGAGAGACAGACACACCGACACACAGGTACACAGAGACACACAGATACACAGACAGACAGAGAGACAGACACACCAACACACAGACACACAGAGACACACAGATACACAGACAGACAGAGAGACAGACACACCAACACACAGACACACAGAGACACACAGATACACAGACAGACAGACACACAGACACACAGACAGACACACAGACACATAGGCACAGACACACATACACACACAGGCACTCAGACACACAGGCACACAAACACACACAGACAGACACAGACACACAGACAGGCACACAGACACATAGGCACATTAGGCTTTGAAGGCCTCAGAGTCAACTTCACTTCCAGAAAAGCAGTCAAAAGGAAGGAAGGTTGGGTAGAAGACAGAGGGTCAGACTGAACAGTCTCAGAAACTACGGACCAGGGAGTCGATGGGCACCACAGAGTGTACCAAAGTCCTGACCACTAAGCAAAGCCCTGGGTTCAGTCTTCATGAAAAAGAATTAACTGTTGCCTTCAGTCACCATTCTACATTCTAGCTGTCTCCGAACAGCCCTCCTAAGAATAGTTCACAAATAGTCCACTGTAACACTACTAGATAATGAGATGTGTTTTTTAAGGAAAAGCCCCACCAAAATGTCTATGTTTGTTTCTTGATTTACCTTTCTGAATATTCCACACTTGCACCTTACCTGTCTGGCCTGTCTGGCCTGTCTAAACTGCAGCATCTGGTGACCACAGATGGCTGAAGTGACAGGCAGTGTAGAGGAACTAGCAGGCTCAAGCATCACACTTTCACCACTGAAGGCTGGAGGTTCAAAACCAGCCTGGTTCTTTACAGAAGTCACTGCCCCTCTGCCAAGCAAGATTGTTCTCAAGACAGAGCACAGACTTTTCCCTCTTGTCTGGTCACACAGGTACTGGGAGCTCAGTTTGCATGTAAGGGACTTGTGTGGTCATGGAGAATGTGTCTGTTGTCTGCATCCCATAAAATGAATTGTACTTGATATTGAATGATTCCTATTCATTGACTGTGGAAAGTATTCTAACTGAAGGGTTAACATGTTTTAGAATGTCAAATCCTTTATATTTTCCCCATATGCCCTTCCAAATGGTTCAGCTTATTAATTCTTTGTGTTTTGGGAACTTGAGGTGGAGGCCTAGAATAACTTTGGCCACTCTTCCTCAGCCACCATTCATCTTGACTTTAGAGACAGGGTCTCTTACTTGACTTGGGCTCTTCATGGGCTAGGCTGGCTGGTCGCTGAGCCCCAGGGACCTCACTCACTGCTTCACCAGTGCATGCTAACACACCTGGCTTTTTACTTGGGTTCTGGGGACCAAATCTGGAACCTTGTGTTTGTGACAATTATTTTCTGGACAGACCCATCTACCAGCCCCGAATGGAGGAAGTCTTCACATGTACTCTCTGAATGGTCTACATATAGTCTGAGAGTTTGTGGTGTGTTTTCTGGCTTCGCTATTATTTGAAATGTACCCAGCATGGAGACCCGCAAGGAACTACGGTTGCCAGCATCTGTGAAGCTGATCTCGGCAGAGTCACCATGCACAGGTCGAGAAGCTCTGATGTGGTGCAATCCTCACTTGATGGCATATCATATGCAATTATGATGCAATATTATGATTTTGTAAACTTGATTTAAAAATAGTTTGGTAGCTGCATTTTACTGTAATTACTTGTAAGTTCACGGCTGATATTTTATGTATTAAAAATGTGATTCTGACAGAGAAGTTCCTGGGTAGAGTGTGACCTCCAGAGAGGAGCCCTTGCCTCAGAGCCTGCTAAACATCTAAAGTCACCTTTCTGAATTATTTATTTCTGGGTTTTTCATATACTACATTTTGACCATGTTTCCTTTTCCCCAACTCTTCTCAGAGTCTCCCAGCTCTATGTTCATTTTTTCTCTCTCTTTAACACACACACACACACACACACACACACACACACAGATACACACAGACATACACACACATGCATATGCACACACACATACATACACATGCACACAGACACACACACGCACATGCACACACACACAGACATACACACACACACACAGATACACAAACACACACACATGCGCTCATGCACACACAGATACACACAGACATACACACACACAGACATACACACATACACACACACATACACACACACACACACACACAACTTGAAAATCAAAACAAACAAAAAATCCTCATAAGACAAAAGAAAGAAGCACCGTGGAGTCTGTTTTGTGTTAGCCAATTGCTCCCGGGTAAGGGGCCTGCCTCGGAGTGTGGCTGTTTACCCAGTGATACTCCGTTGGAGGAAACTGATTTTCCACCCCTAACGAAGGAGCTACTTGCCATGGATACCTGCTGGCCAAGGAGGAAAATCTATTTCATATTTTTAAAGTTGAAACAAAACTCATATGATAAAGTCTTCTGCATTGAACAATCTGCAAGCTTGAGCAGGTTGTGTTTCTGTCACTATCATTTCTTCCTAAGACTTCAGCACCCCAAAGGAACGTTCTCTGTTCATAGTCACAGCATCCTCCTCCCCTGGACCTGGCCACTAGGGTCTACCTTTTAGCTTCAGGATGTTGCCAGTCCTCACTTTCCCTCTGACTGGAATGGTGCCATCTGTGGCCATTTTTGCCTGCCTTCCCTGACTTAATCACTTCAAGGCCCACCCTCTAGGATCATGGGCCAGTGCTTTGTTACTTTTCATGGCTAGGTAATATTTCACACAGTAGACACACCACACATGCCTTATTGTGTATCCATCTGATCAAGTGTCTTCTCTGTCTTGGTTCCTGTGTTTTTGAAGTGGAGAGATGAGGGTGGATTTCAGCTAACTGATTACAGATTCTTGCTACGTCTGTGCTTTCTGTATAGGGCCTTGCTATATTATTTCACATAAATCTCTGCTTGCACGCATTCATAAGTGACTTGATATTAAAATCGGTCCATCAAACTCCCAATCATCCAGTTTCATCTTTTCCTATACTGAACAATCTAAGCCAGGCTTGGGGAATCTTACCTGAATTAGATGGGTGTGGTAAATGGTTTGGAATAGGATATACCTTTCTCCTCCACTATCTTTGCATAATTGTGGCAGTCATTCAAACTATTCTGGGCCAAGCACATCACAGAAGCAAGGACAGTCAACCGAAATCTTTCAAGAGGGTGCTGATCCTTGAGATCAGTTCAAGGGCTTTTTTAAGAACCCCAGTCCACTGTTCTGAAGGAGGTTTTATCTGTCATGTTAACATGTCAGCACCTCAGAAGAACCTGTTTCTAAAAGCTGAAAAAAGTGAAGGAGGCAAAGACTGGCAGTCCTCCCTCAGGCAGAAGCCAGAGCATGTCGATGTGTGGCAGTTCACTGGAGGGCTGAACCTGCTTCTTAACCTGCTCCTGCCTTTCATAAAAGCACTTGCTAACTGCTGTCAGAAACTGTTAGAGAAGCAAATAAGTGTTTACTTAGCTAAATTAAATAGTAAACTACACATTCTTAACTGACTCCCTCCCTCTCTTGATGCACACATCAAGGAAGGGGTGAGCCCTGTTCCTCCTCCTCACTGCCTGGGCACAGCACTGAGGTCCGCTGGACTCCACTCAGTCTAGTCCTCCATTCTCTCCACACTCCCCACCATATGGGTCATGAATTTCAAGTCTATGCCTGACACCCTGCACTAGACTCTCCTCTCCTCTCTCTCTCTCTCTCTCTCTCTCTCTCTCTCTCTCTCTCTCTCTCTCTCTCTCTCTCTGTCCCTTTCTTTCTTTCCCCCTCTCTCTTTCCTTCTCCCCTCTCTGTATGTTTCTTGGCCCCAATGTATTTCGACAAACCCTCAGGCTTGTCCTTTGGGCTCAGGCTCCTCCTGGCTACAATTTACTCTTTTCTTTGTCTTGTCCTTACTAGACTCTAGCCTAACATTCTAGACCATCATGCTCTTTGTTTATCTGCCAGGCTTGACTGAAGCATCCTTAATTCATCTTTATGACTTTGGGTGATACGAACAGCAATCCTAGTGACATCTTGGGGTTTTTGCTTGTTTATTTGGTTGGTTGATTTTTTTTTTAATACATGCTTTCCCATGCTCAAAGACTCTCTGTTGCCAAGAAATGCTGAACACATTGCCGACAACAAGACAAAGTCGTATCATCTTGAGAGGGCCCAGAAAGCCCACTTTAGTTGTAAATGACTCTCCCTTCATTGATGGATGCTCATGTCTGAAATTCTACCTTAAAGTCATTTTCTGTTGGATCATTTAGTGCCATCCTCTTGCAATATAACACATTCTCAAATATGCCAGCATCTTTCATGTACATCCTAATGAGAATGGTTTTATTTAAAATCCTATTCTAAGGACAACCACGTGAGAGAAGGAAGAGGCTGCTCTTTGTTTTGAATGTGTACGTGTGAGTGGCCTGTGTGCACGTGTGTGTGTGTATGTGTGTGTGTGTGTGTGCATGTGTATGCGCGCACACACACATGTGGAGGCCACAGGTTGGTATTGAATGTCTTCCTCAGTTGCTTCCCACATTATTTATTTACCTCAAAGCTCACTGACTCAGTTAGCCTCTCTCAGATTGCCCTACGAAGTCCCTGTTTCTCCCCACCTGGGTATTAGGACCATGGGAGGGCTGCCATGTTCCCCCTCACTGTTCACATGGGCTTTTGGAGGTTTGAACACAGGTCCTCATGCTTGTGCAGCAATCACTTTATCAACTGAGCCACCTCCCCAAGCCCTGAAAGGGATCTCAACTCTATAACAACTAAGGTTTTGGCTGGTGGGCCTGGCATGGAAAAGTACAGAATATAGCCGGGGAACATTTGAGTTTTCAGGGCAGGGTCCTTCGGGGTATATGGGAAATGCAGGGCAGCATTTTCTTACCTGTGTCTTTTCTAGAGTGACCCCAGAGCAGAGGTTAGTATGGGTGGTCTGGCAGTCTTAGCAGTCACCTAGCTCACACAGGGGCAAGGAATTCCTTTCTCACAGCAACAGGGCTCTCTGCTGAAGATGCTTGGACAGCCGATGAGTGGTGCCAGCAACATTAAAGAATTAGATCCTTAACAATCCGGTCCCGAGATTCACAGGCCATGAGATTCACAGAGTGAGCCGTGTGTACATCAGCAGCACAAAGCCGTGAGTTCTGCACAAATGCAACATGACACGAGCTTCTGAGGCTTCAATTTTACTAGACAATAACAAATTTAAAATGTTGCTTTCAAATTAAAATGCGCATGACTGTATCATGGACCAGAGAGCAGCAGTCACATGAATTAAAGCAAATTCTGAAGGAAATAAATTCGACCTCAGAAAAGAGTGTGCGCAGATATCAGTGATCATCCAGGAGTAGACTTCACATCGGATTGTCCCCAGAATCAGCAACAAGACGCCAAACCAAGCTTCGAAGAACAGTGATTCTGGGCTTCTGGCTCCCTTTTCAAGTGAAGGCTGCTCCATATGCCAAGGTAGCCAGGGGTCAGGACGGGTCAGCTAATTTGCATCTGAGATCTTTAACCACTGTCCTTTATAGCACCTTGATAGTGCATATATGTACACACACACACACACACACACACACACACACACACACACACACACACATATTAAGAGACCCTCCCCTCAGAAAACAAAGTGGGAGGCTGGGAAGACTGCTCAGAGGTTAAAGGGCTTGCTGCTCTTGCAGAAGACCTGAGTTCAGTTCCCAGCACCCATACAACTACCTGTAACTCCAGTTCTGGGAGATCTGATGCCCTCTTCTGGCTTTTGTAGGCACTGCACTGATACACACAGACACATACATACACATAGGAATAATTAATCAAAATGAAATAAGTCTTGAAAAGCATGCAGGGAGGAACACTGGTCTGGGTCTCTTGAGCAAAGCTTCTGATTGGAAAGACTCTTATTTATGCTGAGATTGACTTCACTTGTAGTTTTAATGTTAAAATACTTTCTAATATTAAAGACAGATTTATAGTAACTGTTAACTTTAATACATGACAAAGTAGAAGAACAACTGAAAGCCCATGTATTTCTCCCTACCACCACACAACTTTAAAAACGCCACTTTACAGCCTCATGAAAATTTAAGGGGTAGGGGCATTGGAAGTCTCTGCTGTGGACCACCCTGGGTGTGGGAGAAAGAAAATAACTTCCAGATTAGACGTTACCTGGAATTTTTCTCCAGACTACAGACCCCGGCTTCCCTGATCGATTGTCTTTATGTCTTGTAGGTGATGATCCCGCACATGAGGCTATAAGGCCCCCTGGAAAGTATAAAGGGTCTCCAACACCTTATGCTGGCTTGGGGTGAGGATGTTTAAAAGCATGAGCTTCAACGTTGCATTGGCAGTGGTGGGGAATCCAGTATCATGAAGCCACCCCCTTCATTGGCCCAGACAGGGCCAACAATGTTGTGTCTTGTTGTGTGGTTGGCTATGGCGACCTCAGGGTTCCTAGAACTGTCACAGAGCAACTGCTGTGCTTCCTGGGGATGTCCTGACAGAGCAGAGTCATCTGTCCTCCTGTGGCTCAGGGGCACGTCAGTTCCCACTTGCTTCCTCCCGGCCTCAGTCTCCCTCCCCGTCTCTTCTCCCAGAAGGCTTTGTAACTCACTTCTACCCCAATGACACCTGCTCTCGACCTTCCCTAGCATTCATTGCCAAGAGAACTCTAAGATCTGGAGGTGTAAATAACTTTTCTTGTGACTCTTTCTGTTTATTGCAATGGAGGCAAGGTACCCATAATGAATTCCAAAATGGTTATTTTTTATATCTCTTTTTCTTCTATGCTCAGCTGTTAAAGCCTTCAATACGGTAATCAGATAATATGCATTTAAAAAAGAAAAAAGTAACCAAACCACCAGCACAGTACATGGTAGACGGTAAGTTCAACAAATGTTCAATAAAAATAAGTTGCATAAAGTTTTCAGTCTTCAAATGATGGTCACACTTTTTCATAATGAGGTCTTAACTGAGCAAAGTTTATCTCCAGGGTAGCAAGTCCAGAGGAAAGGCATTAAACCATGCTGAAATCACAGAGAATGGGCAATTCACACAGTACCCATGGGGAAAGTACAAAAGAGACAGCAACCCATGGAAGCCAACCCCACAGCAATCCCTACTGATGTCTCCCAACAACATCCCTAGTCTTCTGCACAGCACCAGGCTCGAGGGGCCCTCATTTCCCTTTCTGAAAAATCTGAAGGGAAGAGTTAAGAGTGAGTTTTAAAGAAAGGTCTCTGAATAAAAAACTTTTTAGCTTTTCTTTGAACATCCAGACAACTCAATGAGACCCAGATGAAAACTGGCAATTTCCAAATCTGAAGGCCAGCCAGGGGCGTCTGCACCCCCTCACGTTTCTCCCAGTAACCCTGTGGTAAAGCCGTGATTGATTTGAAAAGAATTACAGCTATTATAAACCGTAATCAGGGGTGGATGAGAATAATTACGCAGGGAGAAGGGAAAGGCTGAAACATGGCTGAGCAGGGCTCTGATGGATGGGAAAGTCATTTCCTGGCTGTTAATGACTGATTTTCAACAATCAGCACACAGGCTGCGGTCCCAGTGGGAGGAGAAAAGAAGAGCTTTTCTTTCTTTTTCTTTCTTTGCTATACCCAGAGCTATTGATTTAACTTTACTGGTTTAAATCTGGATATCTAGTGCCTGTCCCCTCCATATAGCCTGGATTTTCTCTTTCAGGCATCCTCTCCCAGGGTGGGATTAGAGTTTGACTTTCAAATAAAGGCCACCAGGAAAAGTCATAGCGAGAGAAACTAGCTCAGAAGGACCCAGTACTTCTGGGGACTCTAGCATCCCAGGATGTCAGACCCTGGGAGCTACGGTAATCATCAAGCCAGATGAACCCGGAGCCAGGAGGTCACTGAGCCACAGGCATATGACACTAGGGGAAATTGCCCTGTGGGCTTGAAGCAGACAGGTCTCGTAAAACCAGCAAAGTTCCATTTGAGGGAAACAGCTTCTTTGAGTCGTGGGTGGAACTGACAGGCTCTCTTGCTTTCAGAGTCACGTGGTCTTACTGGGTTGACCACACAAGGTCAGAGAAGGCATGCACTGTAGGAGGAAATGCTTTGGTTTACAGACACCATGAGCACTCTAAATGGAAAGAGCAAGCAAAAGAGGGGTGGAGAGAGAGAGAGAGAGAGAGAGAGAGAGAGCAAGTAAACCATTGATGTTGCCATTTGCAGTCTTAATATAAGATAACCGATGGAGGTAGATTTGAAGTCACAAAACTAAAAGTCTTTGGTGAAAGACATTCTCATCCAGGGCTCCTGTGATTCTAAAGAGCCCTTTGGATACTTCAGTGGCAGGCAGGCTGGACATGGAATGAATCCCAACCTCAGGTACCTCACCACTTAAGGACAGAGTTCACTGGAAGAAAGAAGGGTATCCACTGAGCAGAGCCTGCCCCTGCAAGGCTAACTGCTGAAATGCAAGCTAAATGTCCAGATGCGCTTCGTCCCATCTTAATTAAATTTGAACTTCTTTGGGGGAAGGCACTAAAATACCTCAGTTCCTGGAAAACTCGTTTGACCTCAGAATTATTTGGATTCAGTTTAATGAAAATAGATAATGACCATGATTGGGGGGCACCCTCCTGGATTTTCCCTGGGTGGGTATTTTGGGGAACAAACTCTCCAGAGCCACTGGGTCTTCTTGACAACCCTGGACACAGCTGAGCTTTCTGTCTGGTTTCCTTTTTACTTTCTGGAGCTCTTTGCTGTAGGGTTGAGTCTCTTTCACTTTCAGACACGTTTCCCTGTGATGTTTTGTACAGTTGTCTTTGGGTCTGATGTTGCCAACCCCCGTTCAGGCCCATCTGCCACTTCCCTGTGGTCCTCTGTGCTTCTCCCATGCCCTGGGTTCCTAAGTAGCACCCCACAACAGCCCTTCCTAATTCAGGATGGATACAGGGAACGTAGTCATTCAGGCAGTCCAAGCCCTGTATCCCAAAGCCAGTGTGATTAGCCTTGAAGTGGACATGACTCTTAAAGAGACAACTGTCACTGTCACCTTTGCTGGAGTTTGTTTGTGGAAAATGATTGACAGTGGTATCTCTTTAATGTGAAACAATGGCTGTAGGGGTGTGGCTTTGAGTTATGTATACTTTTAAAAAGATGAGAGAGAGAGAGAGAGAGAGAGAGAGAGAGAGAGAGAGAGAGAGAGAAATATGGTGTCACCAAAGTCTCCTAATTCTAGTAGGGCCTCTTTATTATTCATAACCCTGGATTTCCCAGTTATGGATAATAATGGACTTCTTCCTTGTCTACAAGCTGGACAGACCCAGTGTCTTAGTCATTATTCTATTGCTAGGAAGAGACACCATGACCCCAGCCACTCCTATGGAAGAAAGCTTTTAATTGAGGGCCTACAGTTTCAGAGGGTGAGTCCGTTATCATCATGGCAGAGAGCATGGCAGGAGGCAGGCATGGCGCTGAAGAAGTGGCTGAGAGCTACATCCTGATCTGCAAGCAGAGAAGTAGAGAGAGTGGAGCGGGAGGGTGAGGAAGATATGAGTCTAGAAGTTCTGTTCCTTAGGGAACCCTGACTAATACCTCCCAGAAGGGGAAAGATCAAACCGGGCATTGCCTACTGGATGGTACCCAGTTCCAAGGCCTCCATCACTTCTCTGTCAACATCCTGCTCTCACTGCAGGCCTATACTCTGATTTGATCCACCAGAGGCTTCTGGCCTAGCATTGAGGATGGCACCCCTGGATTTTGATAGTCCCTTACCCAGCAAAGCAAGCACCCCTTTGAGGATGACTAATGAGCCTCTCTGCCTAGTTGATTCCATATCGGGCTATCATTTTCCTGTAGCCCTGCTGAAGGTGAGCCCCTGGGAATGGAGTTCCTCACTGCATGGGCTGTGGAATTCTGCTTTATTTCACCTGGAGCTCACAAGGCACAGGGAATTTTTCTTCCTAAAAAGGGTTTTCTTTCTTTCTTTCTTTCTTTCTTTCTTTCTTTCTTTTTCTTTCTGTTCTTTCTTCCTTCCTTTCTTCTTTTTTCTTTCTTTTTAAAGTGGGAACTTTCATGTTCTCAAGTTTAAAATATGACCATTATTTTAAGAAAAATGTCTCTATTTTCATTATTTTATTATAGAATGCTTTTTATGCATTTGGAAAAATTGCAGAACACATGATACTAACTAACACATGGTCTATCACTATCAAAATATGTACAGGGGATTTCGAGCTTTCTTCCTCACCTCCTCCCACTTCCCCAGTTACCTGGGCTGACCTTGGAGATGCCCTTGAATTAGGATGCTTGCAGAAGTCCTAGGAGATGATCTAAAAGCCATAGAAAGGTCGAATGAAAGATACAGGGTGAATCCTGCCATCTGCTTCCCGGGGCCCAGAGAAATCTTACAGCCAATGTACAACACCCTTGGAGTTCGTTTACTGTGTCTTATGGCCCTATGGAGTCACGGAACACTTGCTTCCACATAATGCTCATTACCATCCTGTGGAACAAGCTGAGCACATTTTAAAACCACAGCTGAATCACGAGAAAGGTGGACACCCCCTACCTGCCCCCGTGGTGTGGCTGGCGAGCTGTAAAGAGCATCTGGTTGGCTTGCCCTAAGGAGGGTGCCTGTGCAGGGGCTGGCCTGTGAAACTGCATGGATACAGTTCATGCTCGAGATGGCAGAGAATTGTATTACTGGATCTCCCACTGCTGTGTGGTTAAAAACACTTTGGTGTCTTGTTTCCCGGTGATTATCACCGGCATTGCCACTCGTGACGTCTACTAAACGTTTGCTGCTGCACTGCTGAACCTCTCACTTGAATTATCCTACTTAAACCCCCCCCCCCCCCCCGCACACTCCAGCAGCCCTTTCACATGCTTACCGAGGAGGAAACTGAGGATCAGATTAGCTCAGGGATGTGCTTGGGGCAGTCAGCTCCAAAGTGGTTAAGCTGGGACCCGAGTGCATGTGGTCTCATTAATCACCACATTCTGTTCTCTTTCAATAGCTCAGCTCCAAGACTTGCAAACATGCAGAGACCAAGTGAGCACAGCCCCAGACCTTATGCCCTTTCCTCAAAACAAATTTACAGCCCTATCCTATCTAAGTATCAAGCTGGCTTTCCTCTCTTTTGTCCTCTTTCCTTTTATTTGAGTTTAGGGCATTTCTTCTGGATGCCAAATGTTAAATTCGATGTCATATTGAAATACAGTGTTAAAACACAGACCCCCCCATCCAGGGAGCTAAAAGGACAATCCAAGGTTGCTGCAAGTAAATCAGTCACTGAAACATGGTTCCCCTTCCTCTGAGAACCCCAACAAGCTACATCCAGCTTGGTGGAAATTGGGAAGAACCTCCTGGAGGAAGTGGCTAGAGAGCTGAGCTTTGAAGATAGGCACTAACTCACTTGAAAACTGTGGAGGCAAGAGATGGCTGAGGGGCTGGAGACACAAGCCCTGGAGCTGAGATGGGCTGGGAGAAGTGGACAACGGACGGGCCCATGCTAGAGGAGACTGGGGGCGGAGGGACTGGCAGGGTCTAGAAGGGTCCTAGATGAGAGATTCTAGGCCAGTGAAGGAGATGGTTAAGTCTGGGTTCCTGAAAATTCCCTGATAGGGAGGCTGCCTGACGGGGAGAAGTTAGAAACGGAATTGGATTCAGAAGCAGGAATGATGAGAGACAAACTGCGAGTGGGTAGGAAATCATAGGCAGAGACATGTTTAAGAGTCTTAGATGGGCTTTAGTCCATATGTAAGGAGGAAAAATGACCACCGGGAATGTGATGGTAGTGACCGGGTACTGGAGTGGAAAGAGCAGAGCGTTCTGGGGAGGCTGGGAGCTTGAAGGACAGAGTAGAGGGTCAGAGGAAGTGGCCAGGAGACTGTGGGTGGGCCTGGTGACTCAGGTAACAGTACCTTTAAAACAATTTGGACTTTCATCTCAAGACCTCATCCAAAAAAAAGTATATGTTCTCCAATTTTGTCCAGATCTCAAATTTTACAAAAATCACCTCAATGCCATAGCTTCCTTGAATGGTGGAAGCAGCACATCATTATATCACGTGTTTAGGAAAACCAAGACAAAACACCAACTCTCCTACTGCTTGAGGTATTTTTATTGGGTGATTGTTTTCTTTGTATTTTAAAGTTGTTATTCAAAAGTTGCAAAGTAAAGAAATAGAGGCTGAAATTAACCAGACGTGAAGACAATCCACTGAGCCCCTCTACAGTTGGAGTAGGCATTCAGAACGGGAGCAGTGGAGCCTCACGCTGGGTCTTATATGTTCACCACTGGACGTATCTTATGCACTCCTCCATCTGCCCACGGCTTCAGAACTCCGTAAACTACTAGCCTGCTTTCTTTTTCCCTTCACTCATCTTCTTTCCCTTTCTTTTGTACGTATTTACTTAACTAGACATTACCTGTTCATTTGTTCTGCTGACATCTATGACTAGTACTGTAGGCCCATAAACAAGACAACAAAACTAGACCCCAAGGAGTGCTCATTTGAACTAGAGGGATTTGGGCATCAGAAACAAACATGTTGAGTGCAAAAAACTCCATTGGGATGATGCCTACTTCAAGCAAAAAGAAAATGTATGTAAAATTTTAGTTTGCACTATGGAGAAAAATTTAAATTGGTTGTAGAGCATTAGATGGAAGTCTGAATGTTGCATAGAATGATCTAGGAGGACACCTCTGAGAAGCTGAGACATTCAGTACTGGCCTGAAAGGAAAAGAATCAAGCCATGCTGTGTATCCAAGTAAAACTGGTTCAAGCAGAGGGATGTGTCTGTCTCTATGACTGGTTTAGGGAATACTACCACATGTTGATGGCTGGAAAATGAAGCCAAAGCAAGGACACTATGGAACTGCTGGGAAAATGCCTGAGCACGAAATTCCTGGGAGAGGAGCATGCGGGCCCACATTGAGGACTATTTGTATGTCTGGCACAGAGGTTACAGTGGTCCTGGTAGGGTTGCATTAGAGGGGCTGGGAAACAATTGGATCCCAGCCTGTTTTGAAAGCATGGCTGGAAACCAGTGCATCTGTAGGTTAAGATGTTTCCTAGCAAGCCTGACAACCTGAGGTAAGATGGAAGGAGAGAGCCAACGCCTCCTAGCTAGCCACTGACCTCCACAGGCTTGTGGTGCCCTGTGGGTGCGGCGTGCGTGCGTGCGTGCGTGCGTGCGTGCATGCGTGCGTGCGGGGACTGGAGGAATGTGGAATACTGCGGTCGGCTCCCCGTCTTCTATCTTCCGCTGAGAGATTGGAGCTTTAGTTCCAAGGCATGTACTGTGTTGGTTACCCAGATACTAACAGTTCACCTAATTGATACATAACTTTGTATCACGTCTTGTCCTTCCATTTCCCACTTGTTCTCTCAAAAAGAAAATTAAAGGAAGATGAAGAGAAGATATACTTCTTATTCTGCTTTTCCCCCAGCGATAGCCTTTTCATGTCAGAAAAAAAGAAGTAAGTGAGTTAAGCTGTGTATTTTGAATTTTGCTTGTGACAGAACTTGGCCAGAGGCTGCACTTTATTTGAACTTTGTGGCCAGTAGCCAAGAGAAATAAAATCGAATTAATGTTAATTTTTCTAACCCCTTTCTGTGCCTTTTCAGCAAAATAAAACTACCCATGAGAGAACTTGCCAAAAAAAAAAATTTAAACAGACCCTATACTACTAACTCCAGCCATTGATCTTGCAAAAATATTTCTCTACATGGTTCTGTTTAGTTATAGTTGATAAAATATCTTACCTTTCTCCTTCTCAGTGGATTTTTGTTAGTCTTTATTTCTTTGGAAGACTTGAACACAACATATGAGTTTGCTTGTACTGGGCTGTGGTGAGTACCTGGGTGTGCCTGGGCATTTAGCTGCTAACTTTCTGGGTGTAGAAAGCCAGCAGGATAGAAAACCAGCTGAGTTACTCAACTACATCTCCATTTGTTGGCCCCTTCAGTCTAAGAGATCATTAGGACAGCTCCTGGTGTCCAGCATTTCTAGAGGGGACCACTTATTGTTTATGAACTTGGCATTAATGGATGTCCTTGTTGCTCTGTCGGTAAGAGCCATTGGCTGCTACCACTCCTGGGCTGCTCTCTTACCAGTTTGTGAAACAGTTGAACTGTGGGTGAGAACAGTAGTCTCTTAGAGGTGCAACCTTTTCCACAACAGAATGCTGTAAGGCAGGGCCTTATGCTGTGATAGCTCATAGTGGTTGGAAAAACTCTTACCTTATCAACCCCTTTCCCCAAGCTTAGAACAACCAAAATCAAAAATCAGAGCAAGCAAAGCAAAAGAAATGCAATCTTCCATGCATCTCTGATGCCTCCAACAGTACAGTATTTTAAGAACCAGGACCCCCTAGGTCAAGAGAGTGAAGAGACGGCTCAGAGTCATCCAGCGAGAGAACATCAGAGCTCAGCTTTGCGTAGGAGATGGCTTTGTAATTGCCATGAAGTCACAAACACATCGTTTTGTACTTGCATTAGAATAATTTCTCAGTTGAGATTATGAATTAGGGCAGTGCCCTAATTAAATTACCACCTCATAGACTTTCTCTTATGTCGGTTCTCACCGGGAAGGTATGGAGTAGAAATTTCTGGTGTCTTTGGGGATTCAGTTGTGTCATGTGCTGTTTTTTTTTTTTTTCTGGAAGCTGTCTTATGCAAGGACGTTTTGTTGAGGCAGACATGTGAGAGGATGTTTTGCTGAGAACAGACACATGGTGTCTTTCTGGAAGCTTCATGGTGAAAGGGCATGTGATGTTTTGAAAGAATACAAATATAACCCCACAGGCAGTGAGAGGACGCTCTTGCATTGGTTTGCCTTGCAACGCTCCCCCAGTCTTTGCTGACGATGCTCTTGCATTGGTAAGCCTTGCGGCATTCATCTGGTCTTCCTTGATCTTGTGACTTCACAGAGAGTAACTCGCCAAAGAGACTGTTGTGGTGTTCCAGCAGTCTCTCAGACTTGTGCCAGTCTCGGGGAGCCTCAGGGTTACTTATGGATTGAGCCTCCACTGCTGGTTTGTGTTTGATGACACTATTGAACTGGACAGCTGATATCCTGGCAACGAAGATTGGAATTGCCCCAAGAACTACTTCTAAACAGGTCCACACACCCTTTGTCCTATTTACCATCTTCCTCCCCTACCTTTGTTTGGTGATCTATAAGGGAGGTTGAAGCATTTAAGAACCCTTGTTAAAGTGGGTTTTGACAAATCAGAGCCTGCAAAGACAAGGGGTGGGTGGAGGAGAACCATAAGACACGCATTAGAGCATCACAGAAATGAGAGCAGGGCAGTGAGCAAGAGCTGTGAAGCAGTGAGCCCTCCTTTCATCTGTCTGGACACCTTGAGAGCTGTTCCTACTGAGGACCCTGTTGGGAGTCCCCTGCAGAACCTATTTGATAGGGCGTCTTTGCCGTTTGTTTTCGTCTCTTCCCACAAAGCTCGGTAACCAGCTGCCAACCATTCTCTGGGTTCTCTGAGGACACACGGAAATGTGATGTTCTACCTCTCACCATGGATGTTGGCCCATCTCACTCATTTCTTCAGAAACATCCCAGGCCATTCAAGAGCAGCGTTGAAAGCTACAACTTCTTAGCACAGAACCAGAGCCCTTTCAGGATGAGCCCAAGGTGAGATCAAGAAAAGGGTCATATGTTCTGAAGACACATTGTAGAATCTGGTGATGCTGTTCCAAGACTGACCCTTTGTTTCAGAAATTACCTTATGTGAGAAATTTCACTGTGACAGACTGTCCACTATACATAGGATTTTTGTGTGTATTTGCTTTTATGAATTCATCTTCAATGCCTTCGAAATCAGTGGGCTATTCTGAGAATTTAGTGGGAGCGAACCCTCTTCTGGAAGCACACACTGACTTGTTCATGTACAAACACCCCCTGATGGGCAACTTCAGAGAGCTGTGGGCCATCTGGGAAGCACAAAAGTCAGGTCATTCCATCAAAATGTCACCTTAAGAATCCTGATTTGGACACGAATCTTGATTTGGATATGGCTTTTATGCCTCTAATATTATAAGAATGTTCTTAAAGGGCTGTGTTCCCAGCACTGTTGCTGTTCTGACTTAAGTTGCATTCCTTGTGTTAAAGGCAACACCAGCTTTCAGCTTCTTACAGTTTTTCCTCAAGTCCTTGACATGGTTACAAAGCATGTTTGAAGGGATCTAGTGTCAGGTCTGTCCTCTTCTAGGGAGAATGACTTTATTTTGTTTCATTAAAAATGCTTTTGTTTCTGTAGACCAATATTTGGAAGGTTATGAATATACATTCACTAATTCCAGCCTTTCCCGGTGGGTAGAAAGCATTAGGTTGTCACCACCTGACAATTCCAATCACAATTCAAAGCTTGAGCGGACAGCTGAGTCTGTTAGGTCAAGTTTAAGTCACAGTCTAGAAACAAGCTTTTCGGAGTTGTGCGTCTTGACTGTTCATCTTGCCACTCAACTAGATGGTTAGTTCCTATCTAGTTCCTCCTCACGCTCCTCAGTCCCCATCTCAGCTGAAGCTTCACTTCAGTACTAAACCTGGGCGGCCCAGAGGGAACTTTCACAGGCTACAGTGTCTGTATTCTCCCACCAGATGCACCTGTTCTGGGGTGCCACACATCCCTGGGTGCCATGGATGAGGTGCTTGAGATCAACCCTTTAGTGGTGTGTGGGGCCCTTCTCTCCCACTCAAAACAAGCTTGAGGGCCTGCCTATCTCTTCTTAAGTACCACTTATGCCCTGTCCAGCCTTATCCCATCCACACACAAACCTATTGTGATTCCCCACCCAAGGTTAGGCAGAACCTTTTCTTGACCTCACATCATACCCTTCTTATGACCAGATTGATCATCTCTGATTATGGCAAACTCCCTGAAACTGGTGACCTGGCTTCTCCCTTTCAGTTCTCCCCATTCTCCTCTGAATCCCCTCTAACCAGGGTTTCACTCACACCACTCTGTGAGAAAAGCTCTGTCAAGGTACCAATGAGCAGCATGGGAGGCTCAGTGGTGAATTGCCCACCCAGCTCTGTTTAACAAAGGCTCCACTGTGGGTCTTCTGAACAGTCAAATAGGCATCCTAAGAGAAGAGAAAAAAAGTCCCCAACAGCTTCCCAGATTTGAATCCATTGCATATGGAGCCCTACTTGGCATGACAACGTTTCAACATGAGTGAGCCATGCAAATAAAACGTAAGCGTATCCCTAGGTCTGTGCATTCAAGGGGAGGGGGTGTGGGCAATTGTTCAGCGAATCTGGACTTGTACCTCAGGGCCTTGTACACGTTAGGCATGTGCTCTGTCACTAAGCTACACCCATATCTGTTATCTGTTCTTGTTCTGGGATGTGATCAAGCTGCCCTTTGTCCTTTTAGGCTACAAAGTACATCACCCCTTGCCATGGGCTCAGGGGAGGTGACGGTAGACAGCACAGCTTTGTGAACTCATGAACCTGGGAGAGCAGCAGTAGAGGGAATGGATTTGAGAGACTTAGGTGTATTGTAGTGCGGTGTGCACACTCTCCTGCCAACCAGGAAGAAAGGGATTCCCATCCATATTTTATGAACTTGGGCTATTTCTCCTCTGTCTTCTCATGGGGTATTCTTCATTCCCTCTACTTCTAGAATGAAAGGTTCATTTATTTCCTTAGAAGAGGTCTGAATAAGGGCAAGGGACAATTTACATGCAGCTAGGCGCAAGGTAAATCAGTCATACAGAGGCAACTATTTTATATTAATTCTTTCTTTAAAAATAATTTATCAATGAATTTACCTCCACCTTTCAATTTTTTTAATGAGGTTATGAATTTTAGAAATTCAATGTGGTTTTAAAAACATGGTCAGAAGACTTAGATGGTATAAAATAGTACCTATTTAGATTATATAATAAATATATGGCACATGATATAATTATATAATATAACATGTAATTATATAATAATAATACATAGTACATAATATGTATGAAATATATATAGCATTACATAGAATACTATATGGTATTGTATATAATATATTATATATGGTATTATATTTGTTATGTATTATGTATAATATTATACATAGTATATGTGTACTGTATATTGTATATATTATATATTATGCATTCTTATTTTTAAAAAACATACTCAGAACTATTATTGATCTCTTTGGGTTGCTGTATGTATCAAAAGTTTACTTTGCAATCTCGTCATACATTCAGACTATTATATTAACAATAGAGACGTCAATCTCTAGTGCCATTTGTAATCAGACCTGAATTTGAACTTTCAGCCTACTGATGAGTGAACTGAAGTTTGTCACCATGAGGAATAGGGCTTCCTGGATTGCTCTTCATGGCTTGCTCAGCCTGTTTTCTTATTGATCCTAGAATTTCCTGTCCTGGGTAGATTAATCTCCCTTGTGAGGGGAGATCTACTCCAAGTCATCCCCATGGTCTGAGGCCTACACTGACTAAAGGGGATGCCTTGTTATTAGTGCTGAATACCCAGGAGAGAGGAGAAAGATCCCTTTCATGGATTCTTCCTGCTTTCTCATTTACTGATAAGCAGGAAACAATAATTTGTGGCAATGATTGCTAAGAGAATGCAGTAAGAGGTCAGAGAACCCCTCATCACATCACCGGCAATGACAAAGCCCTGGTCCCTGCGTGGTCGCCGTGTGGCTTTATGTGGTCCCTTTCTCTTTCTCTACCATCATAACGACATAATGACTGACTGCACCATCCCCCTCCCAACCCTTGGGTCAAGTTAAACCCTCGAGTCAAGCATTTCATCTGATCATTGTGAGAGTTTCGGGGTATAGTCTTTATAAATGTGCAGTCAGAACCTTCAGGATATAAAAAAAGTTTGAGAAGATTTTAATATTTAGTTTAATATTTTCACCACAGTATTAGAAGACAAAAAAGGAGATGAAGATTAGAAACACACTTATCCTTAGAACTAAGACTTTGGGGGCATCCTTTCTCTGAGAAAATAGCCAGTAGGAATCTTTAATTTCTCTTAAGGAGAAGTAAGGTATTTTGTAACTCTACCAGGATTCACAAGACACCTAGAGTGAAAAGACCCTTGGTTCCTCAGATATGGCCAAATGTTTCTACACAAAATAAAACAAATGTTCTAATGTTTGAGATAAAGACGAGAGAACACAGGCAGGAGAGGGGAGACACAGGGTCAGGGAGCAAGTTCATTCTTCTTCAGTGTGAGCCTGTCCATCTTCCTCCCAGGTCATTTCTCACTGCCTTCTCATGCCGTGGCTGACAGACTTCATCAGCATCCCTAACTCTCCATCCATCTTGTGTCTATGTCCTTGGCTGTGGCACTTTATGACATCAGGAGTTGATTCTGTTTCTCCATTTCCTGACCTGACTCGGCCACAGGGTTCACTTGGTCAGCAAGATGTTGGACAAGCACTGGCCTGTGAATGCAAGCCTAGACTTTGGTTTCTCTTGCCCCTTTGATGTGCTGCCCCAGTGGCTGGCCTGAAGGGAGATGAGAGGCCAAATGGGAGAGTGCTTCCAGGTGGGTAGCGCTCTAGGACAGGAATCCTGCCAGCCAGCACAGTGGTTGATCACAGAAGCTTGAGCAAATTCCACTGAGATCCATGAAGCTATAGCCCCACTTCGGAACAGCTAGCACAACACCGAATTTGGGAAACACCATCAATCAGCACTGGTTAAGCCACAAAGTTTAGAAAGCATGTCTCAGAGTAGCTAACTACTGTGTGTAAAAGTCCTTTGTCCTCCTGTCCTTCCCGCTCCACCAAAGGTTACGACAGCTTGATTCTGGTGAGTGAATTAGGAAGAGGCTTGCGTGGCTGTGATGGGGCCTCTTACCTCTCTCATGTGAGCATGTGTGATCTCTATTTATGGAATATTAACTCGCCCAAAGTGACTCCGTTTGATCTATGAGATGCGTTTTCCATTGTAATAAACCGTTTTCCTCTTACACAGAGTATGATTCCTCTGTGCTCCCAGGGCTGAAGGTCATTGCTAATTGGCACGGCTGCTCAAATCTTTTCTGGGCATAGCTTCACAGACAAATCTTTGCAAAGTGGGAGTCCTGAGGGAAACAGCAAGATTCTGATCACCATTTGAAAATAATTTCACTGGCTTGCCCCAGGCCTTGTTTGTCAGAGATAAAATAAAGGATGGGCTCTCAGAAAAACAAGCTGGCTGCAGGGCTGATGTGCGGGGAAATTGTCTGAAGCAAGACTGCCAGCCGTAAAGCCAGCTTGCCCTTATAGGTGCTCTCAGCCCGCCTGCTTTCTTGTCCAGACATTGGCAAAATCTGTTAATGAGAACTGTGCCACTCCCTCCTCTCACCAGAGACACTGGGGAGAAGGATTACCGTTTCTTTTCCCATCCCCTAATTGAACTGCTGACCGACACTTAGGTACCTGAGTGGCTTAAGTGGGATGCTGAGAGCTCTGGCATCAGAGGGTTTTAGAGGGCAGCGGGAGATGTCATTCATTTTGTCTGCAGTTCCATTTGGATAGATGTGGACACCTGCTAGGAGCAGCTAGCCTGGAAGGCGTCTGTCTGTACAGAGATGATTGATTGGCAGTGACCTCCAACCGTGCTTACACAGCTGAATCCTGCTGGCTGCAGTGGGCAGAGAGGAAGCATACCTGATAGCACAGAGGCATGGCTTGTTTTCCAAGTCTTTCTTCAGCAGCTGGGGAAACCCACACAGGAAGTCTTCAGAAAGAGGCCTTCTGCTATAGTCTTCAACAGCAAGAAGTAGGGGCTACCTCCAAATTTGGCATCAAAAACACTCAGACGTGGTTGGTTGGTTGAATGGTTGGTTAGATGAATCACAGCACAGATCCGTGGGTGACTGAAAGAGTTCTGGACCATCCTTTCAGCCAGTGGGTTGGTGACTGAAGTCTGTGCTTCCGAAACTCACCATTTTGTTTTGTTATTGCCTGTAAGGTCCACCATTGCAGCTGTCTGCTAGTTACTAGACTGTTTAGTCTGCAAAGGGGACTGCATTACTGTGATAGGAGATGACAGGAGAGCTTGGGAGGAAGCCAGGTTTCATTGCACACCAGGCTTCCTCCCCGATTCCCAGGGTATTCAGTGGACCTCACAGACTCTTCTTGGGCACTCACTATGGGAACTGGACTGCAAGAGTGGGTACAGCAGGGCTCCCCCTTTTTATGTTACTCCAGAGATTCTGGTCTTTGCTCTAGAATACCTACTCATCTTTCCTTCCTGTCTTGAGCTTGACCACTGTCCTCTGAATCCACTTGATCTTAATGCTGCTGGAAGCTAGGGTGGGGAAGGGGTTTCTACTTCGTCAAGAAATGTGATGGAAACCTTTTAAAAGTACATACCCGCAAATGTGAAATATAAATTACTTATATATAGCTCCTTTTTATGCCACCATTCCCATTTTCCAAAATGACTATAAAAATAGGTCATGATATAACAATGGAAATATCAAAAGAAAAATCCAAGTAAGAAGCAAAACACAAAACAGGTGTCATGAAGTCATACACATTTGACTGAGGCAGGATGAGGGGCCACACGTCTGGCTCAGAGCATCTTTAATTCCTACCGTAAAGAAGGAAATGCCAACAGATGCTGCATCTGCACTGTTTTTAGGAGTTATAGGCCACTTTGTAGATACAGGTATCCTTGACTGGGAAGATTACCTTACCTGGGTCGGAAAAGAGAATAATGTATAGTAAAGTAACTGCATCGCTTTGGACTTTTAAGAACAGAGGAAGGTTTTAATTTTAGGTGGATTGCCAAATTCTTTTCTTCCTCCCAGTGGTTTCCTCAAACTGAATGCTGGCCCTGGGTTTGCTACCTTTCCTATATTTGATTTTTCAAACCACTGTACACTGTAGGCCACAGGAGACTGTCAGAGCTGGATAGGAAGGAGAAGTGAGCTCAAGTGAGCATGGCCGAGCCACAGTCAGATGACTTAACGGTCAGTTCATCCTGCCACCTGCACTTCAAGGAAGAAAAGCAAGAGGTTTTTTCTTTCTTTTTTTTTTTTTTTTGGTTCTTTTTTTTCGGAGCTGGGGATCGAACCCAGGGCCTTGCGCTTCCTAGGTAAGCGCTCTACCACTGAGCTAAATCCCCAGCCCCAAGAGGTTTTTTCTTGTTGTTGTTGTTTTGTTTTTTTTTTTTTTTTTTTTGGAGCTGGGGACCGAATCCAGGGCCTTGCGATTGCTAGGCAAGCGCTCTACCACTGAGCTAAATCCCCAACCAAAGCAAGAGTTTTTGAGTCAGGAGTAATACGGTACATCACACTCTCCCACTTCTAAGTACAATAAAATACAAGGATTGTAAACAGCTCGAAAAGATGAGAGAGAAGAAAGTGTGCCTTCCTTGGACTCTGTTTCTTACCTATCTAGACCAGCTACAGAGGGGCCACAAGCTGGATTTGACAGCAGCAGAAACACAAAGGAAAAAAAATACAAAAAAAAGCTTGTTCCCTCCTTCCAAGCTCTGACAAAGTAGCTAAGTAGGAGCCTAGTGGTCACCACCTGCCTGCTACAGAGTCAAGACAAAGGAGAGGTGGCCCAGCCTGTCTTTGTTCCATGTTCTTGGTCATTGACAGGCCCACGGCCCTGCAATAGACCAGAGCTCCAGAAGGTTGATTCCTCTCCCTCTCCATTATACTGGAGCAGAGGTGGCCTTCTGTGTCCTCAGCAGCCCTAGAAAGGCCACTTCTCCAAGTCTATACCCAACAGCAAAGAACAAGTCATAATTGGTACTACCCTTTACCTATGGAAGAAAAGTGTCAAGCCTGGGCTCTTACAGTTTTCACACAGCAGTAAAAGCGCATTAGGCCGAGAATAGTCTGAGCCTCCCCCAGTGACAGCTCTGCCCAGGCCTTGTAGAGTTCTGCTTTCTGCCCAGCAGTAAAGGATACCTTCCTTCTGCAGAGTCAACAGATCGAGCTGGGAACCTCACTACTACCTTCTGTCTGAAGAGTAGGCTAAGCAACCTTTGACAAAGTCTGTGTGGAACCAGAAGGAACAGAACTGCGTTGTCACCAGGCCCAGGAGCCAGAAAGGCCATGGGGAAGCACCAGGAAACCACGGCAAAATCAACATAGGCTTAAATTAGGAGACCACCTGACAAAAATTAAGGTTTAATGGGACCCAGAGTCTCTTAATGAAGTACCCAGACTGTCCAGGGAATAAATGAAAGCCACAAATCAAACCACGAGCCAGGAATTCACAACCTGGTAGAGAAAGACAATGGACTGACCCCAGCACCTATGAAGGTAACTTATTGAGACTTCAGAGTGCCACCGTTAAGTTGCTACACCACATAACAACAAACTTGCTTGAGATAGTGAAGGATAACAAAAAAGACTAGTCAAGGGATAAAAGCTACAGAAAGATCAGAATACAAAATATAGAGCTGAAAAAAAGTAACCAATCCCAGACAGCCTGACAAAACCACAACACAACACAAAACAACACCCAAACCAAAACTGTCTCCAGGTGGATACAACAAAGAGATGTAGTCAGTGAACGGAAGGGACAGAGTACCAGAATTTACATAATTTCAACAACAGGATGAGATAAATAACTATAAAAGAGCAGGTTTTGGGGACCCGTGAGACAATCACAAATACAGAAATCAACTATTTGTATCGACAGGGCTCCCCAGCAGATAAAAATGATCGTGGTCCTGAATTATTCAAGAAAATTATATAAAGAAAGCAAAGAGAATGACACATTGCTCATAGGGGAAGAAAGATTTGAATGACAGATTAAAGAACTTTACTACTACTGAGTGGAGCACGGGCAGATACGTGCCACACACACGTGCTTCTTCAGTTGAGCCGCCTTGCCTCGACAACCTTTCCTCATCTGAGGGGTGAAGTGCAGAGAGAGCAGCACTGTGTGCTGGAAGCTCTGAGAGGAAGGCGTCCCTTCAGGTGTGAGGGAGGGGCAGAGACACTTCAGATGAAGGAAAGCCAAGAGCGTCTGTCCCTGCAGATCCACCCTTGGCTACAGGAGACTCTGCAGACGGAAGGACGGTGATAACAATGGCTCGGAAAATTAGCAAGCAAGGAAATCCAGAGTGGGCAAAATAGCAGTAAGGACAGAAGACTCGGCTTCACTCACAAATGTCTTTAACTTATTCGGTGAAGCGTATGAAAGTCAGAACAACAGTGTGCTGAATGGATGTGGGGAATTCTTGAGTTCTTGAAAAATGGACAAGGCAAGGCCTGAGAGGTGGCTCAGCCAGTGAAACACTTGCAGAGCTGCCTGAGGACTACGTCTGCTCTGTTAGTAAATGGAATATGTCGCTTTTATTTCCTCAGGTGATGGGATGAGATGAGAGCCTTACCCAAGCTGTGCAAATACATGGTTTGAGCTGAGCCCAAAGCATTTCCTTCTGTTCTAATTATCCCTAGGCCTGGAAGCTCCTATCCTCTCTACAATCCATTCTTCCAAGCTGACTGATTCAGTCTGGCTTCTCTCTGAATTGCTCTGCTTGGCCTCATTCTAACTTTGGCAGTATGTTCTAATCTTCTGGTTCTCCCCCTACCCCATCTCTCTTTGCCCTTAAGAAGCCATTCTTTCCTGTGATTTCTCATGTGAGTTGAAGATATCATATCTCTGACTCATTCTGTCAAATCTTTCTCTGATTCATCATCTTGCCTGCCCCTCAATTAGACATCATTTTCAAACATGGCCGGTTCCTTCTACAAACTAAGTTTTTCACTGTTAGGGATTAAACGTGTGAACTGAGGGTGTGTCTGTATTCCAGCCAGACCATACTCCATACATAATCCAGGCTATGAATGCCCTCTGGCCCAATCATATAGACATAGAAGGTCTTTGGATGTGTTCCCCTGCCAGAGCAGACACGTTTACTGGATTAAAATTCCTCTACACCTGTCGCTGACAGAAATAGCCAGGCATGGTGGTGCACGTTTGTGATCCCATTTCTGGTGAAGCAGGGACAAGATTCTAGGGCTTGCTCTTGAGCTCTAAGCTGATGAAAGACCACGCCTCAAAACAGCAAAGCAAAACCACAACAATGTGCAAAAAGGAGAGGGAGGGAGGGGGGAAAAGATGGACAGGTCCGGAGAAGTGACATCTGAGATTGATCTCTGACCTCCACACACATCAGGACTCATGTGTACACGCACACACACACACACACACACGCACGCACACACACACACACACACACACACACACACAGGAGCTGGTGAACAGAGGACTAATGTCAACTGGAACTTTCGGGAAGTAATGAAAATAAGTAATGAGTGAAATGCAGCAGGAACCAATACTTTTTCTACACCAAGGATTTACACAGTCATTACAACCCTGAAATCAGATCGATCCAGGGACATTCTCATTTCATGAAAAGGAAAGTCAGGCTAAGCAGCTTGCTGTGACTCCCATGCAGCCATGCCTGGGTGCCGACATTGGGACTTCACGGGTGCTTTTGCTCTGTGTCAACATCAGCCATGGATTCAGTCCCGTGATTTTCTAAGCTTTCTTTTCTGGACACATTTCCTTTCTGATGTCACCCTCCATTCTCCAGACCACGCTCAGGCCTCACTGGGACTGCTGTGTGGGACCCTGTTTTCTGGCTTTAGTGGCATCTGTGCATAAACATGCCCTTAGGGTGGACAACACATCTGCCTTCCCTCCACACCCCAAAGGATTAACAGAGAACAGGAGCAGGTAGGGCAAAGAGAATAAGGAATTAAAGATGTCGTAAGCCATCATGGGAAACTGGAAATCACTCCTTTTCATTCACTACTTCTTTTTTTTCTTATTTCATCTGGAACGTTGTACGGTTGGGGTTCAATGACCATACATTGACAGTGTCATAAACCACTGCTCTTGGCATCTCCAGAACTTCCCTTCATCTAAAAGAGAAACCAAATATCACTATTGACCTTTTATTTCCCCCATCCAGCCCCTGGAAATTACTTTTCTACTTTATCATCTTTCTATGAATTTAACTGCTCTGCGTTCCTCAAATAAGGAGCAGCACACAGTATTTATCCTTTCAGTCTGGCTTCTGTCACTTAGTGTGATTTCAAGATTCACCTATTTGGAAGCATGTATGTAAAATAAAACATCCTTCCTTTCTAAGGCCGAATAATCTTCCATTGTTGAACACAGATTAGTGCTTAGCCGTTCACTTGCTGGTAGGTATTTGAGTTGTTCCTGCCCTTTTGCCTTCATGACCATAATGCTATGTGCATTTGTGTTGTTTATGTCCCTGTTCTCAGTTCTTTCACTGAAGACCCAGGGATTGGTTGGCTGCTGGCCTGTAGGAAAAGACTGGCAGCAGTAACATGTGCTTCCTTTGTAGGAAAAAGAAGACCTGGACCCCACTTCTGCAGTTAGCAGTCAGGGTGACTTTGAACATGTCACTGTATCCTTCTGGGGCTTGGTCCGCACCCTCTAAAGTTCTGGAAGCTCTGACATTCGGGAAACGTTATATGAAGAAGGCAGACAAGTTGCATTGTTAACTGATACTGGTGGGAACTTGGGGACAGAAGAGCTGAGGATGTTACCCTTGCTTTCCAGGCGTACTACTGAGGGGTGGGCTAGAAGTGCTGTGTGCTCAATGATGTCTTCTTTTGGTTCTCCTTTAGTGGGTGGATGTGGTACTGTCTTTGAACCCATTCCCAGTCTGTGCTTGGGTATCATCAGCTTTCAGCAGAGAAATCGATAGTGTTTGCTGATCTCAGTTTCCATCGTTTCTTAGATGCTTGACTGTGCAGTGTCTCCACCGGAGGGAGCCAGGCTGGCCACTGGTTTGTTGCCACAGCCCCCAGAGAAATGCTGAAGCTCTTCCGTAAACAGCCCTCCTCCTGCTACTCTGAGCTTTTTCCACAGAGCTGGAGCCAAGGAACAAGGGCACAGCAGGAGCTATGGATCCAAAGGATCCTGTGAGGCCGCTAGTGTTCCATTGCAGAAGTGGCTTTATACACAGTGTGGGGCACCCCGTGCCTGCCCTTGCTTCCAGGCAGTTCTCCTGTAATGTTTATTAAGTGGCAGAGTCCTAGGAATCTTTGGAAAGCTCCTGATCACTCTGTCCTGAGGAGACTTCTGTCTTTCTTCCCTCCGCCATCTATGTATAATCCTTATACACTTTTCTCCCTGCAGGATAAAGTAAGGGAGCATTTCCCACCCATTTGTCACATGGCTGCCTTATGTTTTGGGAGCCGTCCCACACTCTTCCAGATGAGTCTGCACTATCCGTAGGCCAGTGTGTTACGGTATTCCAGAAGAAATCTACAAGGCAACGATAAAGCGTCTACTCAGTAAGGGTTAATAGACTCATAGTATAAGGCATTTATTCATTTTCATATGAATGCAGCGCCTGCCTGTTATTGTGATTTATTCCCAAAATTTAGTCTTATGTGCTTAAATTGAGAAGTTACAACCAACAGGCTTTATCTTTATAGCTGTCACTGGTGCTGTATCTGTATCCATGCCACTTCGCCAACACTTTAACAACTGAGCCTCGACATAAATCGAGCGGCTTTAAAGACTGTATATGCTTCCCTCTAGTACAAGTGTACATTCATTCCCATCACTACCTCATTTCTACAAAAGATCAGCAGCAGCAGAACTGAATCCAAATGGATTCGCCATCGCCTTCCCTTCCTACTTGGAACACACGGCGTATTGTTTTAGTTTCCTCTATGACCACTATGAAATAACAGGACAATCGGATGGTAGTGGAAATGTGACGGAAGTGTGTGCACAGGCATTGATAGCTTCAGCCTTGCTCACATTGATTGATCTACAGCTTCTATGTGACGTAGCTTTACAGTTTGTTTTCCAGAGCTAGCCCCCGTGTCCAAGGAGATAGGCACTGCTACTGAAAGCTCCGAATTCTGCGGACTCGGATTTTAAAGAGCGGTGCGACCCACTGAAGCCACAGTCTTCAAAGACTCAATGTCTTCATCTCACGAGGAACAGGATCTCACAGTGCACATTGTACGCATGCACAAATGAAATAGTGCACATGGGGCCCTGGAATGCCTACCCAAAATTTTAAGTGACAATAAGAATTACGGTGATTGTGGCTTTAAAAAGTTGAGGGAAAGATCCTAAATTGAGTTGTTTGCATTTCCCCACTATAACCTTAGTTATTTCTGTTTTTAAAAAATGAAGATCCAGTATATGTTCCATGGCAGACACAGAGAGCTTGCCTTGTTTCTAACACTTGTCTCAAGTAACAGGAAAGGTTGGGACATGCAAAGATGACATCATGGGAGTAAAGGGTGGAAGAGTGGATCTCTAGTTGGGAAGGACTGGAAGGGGGAACAGAAATATTGGGCAACAGGTACAAGACTGCAGCTAGACTGGAAGAGAAAGCCGTGGGATCCACAGGGTGTGGCCCTATTAAACAGAGGGGTTTTGCTTTGCATTGTTTTGCTTTCCTTTTACCACTGAAACGAATACTGGAGAAAACAATTTACAAAGAAGAAATTAATCTCAGCTCGTAGTTTTGGAGGTATCACTCCATGATCATCTTCCTCTGTGACTGTGGGCCTGGAATTCACATCGGGAAGAGCACATGCCCTGTGGAGACAGAGGCTAAGAGAAGGGCACCTCTTTCTAAGCCATGTCCAGTTGCCCACATCCACTAATCGAGCCTACAGATCTACCACCCCCTAAGTCCTTCTGAAGTTCGAATTCATTAGTGGGTTATTCTATTGATGAAGGAGAAGTACTTGGGAACAATTGGCTTCTCCAAACCCTACCTGGAAATGCAGCCTGCACTATAGAGCAAGCCTTTAATATATGGAAGGCCATTCATTTCATATTCACACCATAGCACTGACTATAGTTAATGGAACTGTATATTTCAAAAAAGATAGAAGGCTTTTGAATGTTTTCCTCATTAAAAAACAATTTTTGTTTGACACATTGGATATGCTAATTACCTTAACATGATCACCACTTGCATACATGTATAGAAATATCACACCATACTCCATAGATATGTAACATGGTTAGGTCAGTTAAATTGACATGATATGTATTATATATCACCCACATATACTGTCTCTTCTGTTCCCCAATTCCTTCCAGTTTGTATTTATATACTGAATATACATATACATATATGTGTGTATATGTGGAAGGAAATTGAGATACATTTGTATATATAATGTATATAAATATATAATACACATACAGGAGATATAAATATATACATATATACTGAATATATGTATGCATATATATTCTGGAAATGGGGAAAAATTGGGAATTCATATGTACAAATGCAAAAGTTTATGAAATTAGATGTGAGGAGGTTTGTCACAGCAAGTTAGTATGCTTTACAAGTCAGAAAATGGAGAAAGAAGACAGTTAGACAAACTGTACACATCACAAAATGAAAGATGAAGTTGAAATTTGAAGTTGGGTTTCCTTAAATACCTGGTCAGTATCTTTCAGTTCAATTTGCCAAGCATTGTTTAATGAACCCCCTGGTGTGGTTATGATCTAAATCCTGCTGCTTTCTTGTTTCCTACTTCTTGATGCCATGTAAAATGTTAGGACAGGTGAGTGGGTGGAGAAGTCAGCCTTGAGAATGTGGATGTGGCCCTGTGTAGTGGGTGGCTTCAGCATCTCAGTGCTGCGTTTCTAAATGCGTGTTATCTAGTTTTTGATCTTTCACTGGATTTTGAATATTCTGTTTTCTGGCAATATTAAATCAATCCCACTCTTTGCTATTGCCAAAGGAGAGGGAAACAGGAATAGAAACCAAACAGATGGGCCCATTCTGGTTCTTCATCTCTCCAGTGGGATTCAGGCAAAAATAGTTGCTAACTCCTAATAAATTAAGTGCATGTGCTTTTATTTTCAAATAGTTCGTAACCCTTCCAGTTATTACTGGATTTCTCTGTCAGTATTATTTATTGTCACGCATGTAGCAGTCATGGAGGAACATGATAGGAAACTGTGTGATGCCTAGATGGACCACCTGGTGATGAGTGTTCAGCTCATACAGAGATGAGGGCATGTTCTTAAGGTGTTAGCAATTCTGTTATGTGTTCCCTTCAACCTTTGCAGCTGGTTCAATTTCTGATGTTATTTATGTTAGATTTGCTTCCAAGCCTGATAAAACGACAGGATAAGGCTGGGAAATAAAAAGGGGTTCTGAGGCAAATGGTCTCCCCATCTCCAGATTACCTAAGCCAGATTATGAGGGGAGAGATCTCCCCAGCCTGGACTCTGCCTCCTTACCATTTGTAGACACAAAGTGGGGCCCACTCAGAGGTTTTGCACAGCACAAAGGGGCAGCCCTTGAAAATTTCAGAGAGACCTTAATGAACCACGCGACCTTTATTTTCATTTCTGGATCTAGAAAATGCAACCAGTGCTAGCTTCCCTTGCTCCTAGAATTCGAATGTGACTGTATAGGAAGTTCTGTGTGGCATTTCATGGGAAATACAAACAGATGTCTAATCACCCCACAAAACACATCGCTTTCACCAGGCCTAGCTTTGTGAACCAGTGAAATTATTTGAGTTACAGGAACATGGGTAAGGGCTACTTACAGGAGCATGAGTGGGGGTACTTACAGAAACATGGATGGGGTTTACTTACAAGGGCATGGGTGAAGATATTTACAGGGCATGGGTGACTCCTGGGCAACTACATCACTGAGAAGTCCACTCCAACATGGGTACTGTGTTCCTAGAGCTTCCTGGGAAACTTCCAGGCAGCTCCACAGCAAGTCTACTATTCCTACAGTCATGGATGTCAAAGTTAGGAACAGAACCCATAGAGTAAGTAAATATTAAAAGGAGATGTATTAAGCTGTCTTACATGGTATAGTTTGGGTATCCCAAAATTTACTGACTTTGCTCTGGAGAGAACCCGGTAGCTTCTTAGTCCTCAGGGTTGGACACATCACCAATACTATTCCTGTCATGAAGACCTGGAAGGTTACTGGAGAAGTGCTGTCTTCAGTGCATATTGGAATCCCAAAGAAGCTGAGTCTGATATCAGGAGAAGAATGTGGTGGCAGCTGTGTTGACAATAAGATAGACACACTTCCCCTTTCAGTAGATGGACTGGCTGTCAGGATGAGATGTGAGGCAAAACAATTATGTTTTTCCTTTAGGCTTCCTTTTACCTCAGCAACCACCAGAGGATGCCACTTCCACACAGGGTGGATTGTCCAACTTGGAATAACCTGGTCAAGTTAACAATCAAGGTTAGTCATCACTTTCAGGGAGGGGCTCTTGAGTCCTATAACTTAGTGCCTGACTAAACCTTGTAAGTTTTCTTATCTTCTTCAGTATTGCCATCCTCCCTTCAGGATGGAGGTTTCAATTTGAAGAAAATTATTGCAGAACAGTAATGTTCAAGGAAGGTAATTGGTATTGTGACAACTGGTATGATTAATAATGAGAGGGAATGGATTGAAATCAGAACATTAGGGACAGCTGCCATCATGGAGAAAGAATTAAGCATCCTGAAACCTTCAAAGGTAAAGAGAGGTCAGTTCCCTATGATATTCTTCCATTCATGTGCTTTTTAATTTTCAAAAAATGTACCATAAAAATCTTACATTTATAATGTGGCAACACTAAACACATTCACCTCATTCCCAGCTGCCGCCTAATTTTCTATGTTACCCAGCTATTTGAAAGTGAGTCCCACTTGCTGTAATACTCATTAAGTGGATATTCTTAGAAACTGGATTTCCCCTCTCTGTAACTGCAGTGTTTTTGCTAGACTTTTCTGTTTCCTTTTGACTGTTATCATCTTAAACACCTTTGTTAAGAATTCTGATATCATCATATTCTCCCCCATCCCATGCAGAAGCACGGTGTGACCATGAGATCATGTCAGTTTGGTTTAGTTAGTGAGCCAATATGTTGCAGTCCTCTCCATGAAACTAATGGATATCCTGTGTGATCATGAGACCATATGATGCATTATTAAGTGGCTGAAGCATCTGGTGTTGACCCTTGCCTGAATCAATTACTACATTGGTAGGTCTTAATTTTACTTTAATTGTGTTTTAATAATGATGGATCCATTTCCAACAATTAAGGTCAGATCAAATTCATGCCGCTGTTAATATTTCCTTAAAATGTGAAACTAGTGAAGATTGTCTAATTCTATGAAAATATTTTTTCATGAGATGGAGCATATGTTAGGAAAATGGCCAGAAATCATCATGCAGTTATAGCTCAGAAATCAACATGTATTTTATGGAATGAATAACCGCCACTCAAGATTTAATATTGTCCATGATGTTCGGCTTTTGTAGTTTGTGGAAGAAACACTGTAATATGTCATTTAACATCATAAAGGAATCTCATGTCTGTCCACTGATAACTCATTGGCAATAGACCACAGCTGTTAAGAGGCAGCTCTGGAAAGGGGAAGAGAAAGCCACAAGCCAGCCATCTGACTTCAATTAGGGGAGAAGATAGTCCCTGAATCCACAAAGATGAGGTCTTTCTCAGGTCAAAGCATTATACTGGAGCTTGAAAAGAGGTAACACAAAGACCACAGAGGTGAAGGTTAGCTCATGCCTTAAAGGATCTCAAAACACAGAAACTCTCTTCTCGCCATTTTCTGGCAAGTTGTCTCTTGCTACGGCTATGGCAAGCATTCATCTGGCACAGTGACGACACTTTTTAACGGCTGAAGGCTCTCCAGAGTCACAGAACAGATACCTTTTGCTGAGATCGAGGGAGCTATAGGTAGATAAAAGTCAGGATTTTGGTTCAGGCACAACACCTTCGAGTATCCATTAGAGACAGAATTGGCCGATATTTGATTTGTGTTAATGTTCAGTGCAGTCAGCATGAGGGAAGTCGTGCACTTGAGAACATTTCAAGGTAAATGCCATTTAAAGCTGTGAAACTGGGAGACAGTCACCTTTAGGTATACTGCACGCTGAGACCAGGGTGACAGGGGGCTATGTCCTTCTCAAACAGAGGTTATTTAAAGCCAAAAACTGAAGTGGCGGAGAAAGACAGGGGATTAAGGGAACCTGGACCAGGTCTGTGGCATGTCAGGGTTACAAGGTAAAAGGGTAACAAAATGGAACCAGTAAGGGGGACTAAGAAGGAACAGTGAGAGAAATCAAAGGGTATCAAGTATACAGTGTCTTAGAGAACAAGCAAAGAAATCATTTTCCACGAGAAGGGCTAGGTCTGCTGTTCGTTACAGTACCCATCTGTCAAGTTCTTTGGGAACACAGAGTGTGCTCCCTGGACACTGGTGTGCTAGAATCCACAGACTAAGTAGAATGGATTTCACTGGCATTAGGAGGGTATGGGACTGGACAGTCTTTCAAGAAGTTTTGTTAAGTGGGAGAAAGATAAGGAAGATTACAGGGGGAGGGGCGAGCACCGTGAGAAGCAGCAAATTCAATCTTGTGTTTTCCCTTTTAAGGCAATAACTGTACTGCGGAGGTTGTGTACTGCGAGAACAGGCCCGCTACAGAGGAGAAAGTGCTGGTGTTGAATAAAGCAGGGAGAATTACTAGGGCAGCACCTCTGAGTAAGAAAGTGTGGTGAGACCTCATGCACATACATCGGTTTGTCTTGGAGACAAGACAAGGCCAGTGCTGTAACAGGGTGGGTGAGGAGAGCAATACACAAACTTCATATCCTGGGAGGCAGGAAGAACTTACTGTGAGAACTTGGGAACTGTCTTCCAGTGTTCCTGTTGTGATTTCCAGTAAAGTGGAAGACGAGGTCGTTGGCCACTAGTTCAGACACAGCAAGTGTTAGAGATCTGAGCACCTTAGGTGAGTGAAGCAGATATCTGTAAGAGCAGGAAATATCAACAGAACCTACATGGGAGAAAAGAAACAAGTCAGTCTCTGGTCACAATGACACTGTTAAGACAAAAGACTCATGTTCCTAAATAACTTCTGGGTTAAAGAGAAGAAGTGAAAATCTAAATATTCAGAAATAAAGATGCAAAAAAGACTAAGTCTCTGCCCCAGAGACTGTGTAGGAGTTATCCCAAGGCTGTGCAGGCTTCAAGCTGAGGCTAGCCATTCTTTATTGATTACTATATTGATTACTCACTACATTAATCGATCATAGAAAGAAAACCACCCTAGTCTCCTAGATGTTGAAAAGACACGTGATAAAATTCATCATCTACCCAAGTTTCATTTCTAACAAATTCATGGTTGATACTTAAATTTTACCACTGCTCTGCCCAATATTCTGAAGTTACTAGCAGATGCAATTACATAAGCAAAGAAACTTGAAAATATACATCCTGAAAAGAAGAAAGCAAAAGCATTATTATTTGTGTGTGGTTCAATTGCTTACTTGGGAAGCTTAAATGTATCCACTCAAAACCTATTGTAAGTGATGACAAGAACCAAAGCAGTGTGGGGTCCACACACAAGTAAATAGCAAGTCAGTACAACAACATGGATCATCTCAGAGGTCAAGATGCATGCAGAGATTTCAAATGCATAGGGAGAGGATGTATGTACACCTAAGGAATTTAGGACATGACCAAGGTGTCATTTCAAACTATTAAAAGCAAATTGATTTATACAACAAACTACTTGGATAATGGGGTAATGTTTGAAAAACTCCCCTGTGAGGCTAGGTGAGTCCACACCTCAATTCTTATATTAACATTCTCATCTGGATCAGAACTTCTGATGGCAAACAATATGAAGTCACAAAAGGAGGGGGTAAGAAAGGGGAAATCTAATCACAAGGATACTTGGAAATGTGAACACCCACTATTTCATATAAGACACACATGCTTGCACACAAGCACATGCATCCTTATGAAATAGTTTAGACTGCCTTACATGGAATAGTGCTTCTTCCAGAATTCATAGGTTTCCAGATCTATTTCCAGGTGCCTGAGCAGGGGTAGCCCCAAGAACCTCCTACACATGATACAGGCTATTATCATTGCTTTTGGTTGCCCACCATAACTTGATGGTAAAGCCCTATTGCTGAAAACATGATATACTTTGGTCACAGGACATGGGGAAATCATGTCGGTACTAATTAGGAAGCTTCCTCCCTGATGTCTAGGTTCAAAGTGCCAGAAGGTTTTGGGCTGCTGGGGGAGGCCATCAACAGCTTTACCCAGCTGTGAACACCACAAGCTATAATAGTGGCCAATGTGACAAGGTATGCCATGGGTCCAGTAGTGACATGAATGCTTTGAGGTGACCAGCTTCTTTTTTATTGGGTTTAAGCCCCACTCCACAGGAGGAAACATGTGCCTGCTACTGCAAATTTGGCCAAGAAGTCAAGGTTGGGGAGTTCACAGATCCCAAGGGCAAACCTACTATTGTTATCGTGCTAGATCAACGTAGAATCAAAGTGTCCTCTACGTGTCCCATTGATCACTGTAGTTTTCAGACCTTACCGTAGACATTTCTTTGTGTAGTGGACAGTAAGGCAGACACTCACGACTGGTCAGAGTGCAAAGAAAAAGTGTCAGGGGAGTGCACAGCCACAAATGGGAGGACTGTGTAACACCCCAACCTCACAAGGCTCAGGGACCATCTCAGAAGAGAGGTAGAAAAGTGTAAAAGCCAGAGGCTACTCACAGAGGACAGCACTGAAACAGAATCTTCTGGATGTGACAGGACCTCTACACCCATGAACTCACAGGAACCATGGCTGCCATACTAGACATGCACAAAATGAAGCCAGTCAACATGTCATCGTGGGGACTGGAAGGGCTGGGGAGTCTCCATCCCTAACTGAGGAGCTACTGACAGTTAGTGTCGTCTGTGAGAAACATGGTCAGTTTTCTCATAGGGTGAGGCCCCTAGTAGGTCAACTACACTCCACGGGATGTCTCCTCACCCATGAGCAGATGAGCACCACAAACTGGATTGGATGGGTTATTTTTTTGTAAAAAAGAGGAAGTAGGAATCTGGAGTCATGGATTGGAGAGCTGTTGGAGAAATAAAGGGTGAAAATGATTAAAAGGCAATGTATGATATCCTCAAGAAATCTTATTAATTATTCACAATATTATATTAAAAACCCTAGGCATATATCCATATACCCAAGGAACTGATGGTGTCGATCATGGGTGAGGGGCACTAGGGCCTGGGTAGGAAGGAGTTTTGAATTATTTAAACACTGGCAAATTTTAAAATATGTAAATATGCATAAATATCCAAGATGGTCGAGCTTTTAAAAATATTTATTTTTATTTTATATGCATGAGTGTTTTGCCCACATATATGTAAGTGTACCATGTGTCTAATGGGGGTCAGAAGACGATGTCACATTTCCTGGAGCTGGAGTTACAGAAGGCTGGGAGCCCCCATGAGGGTACTGGGAACCAAACTAAGGTCCCTTGCAAGAATAGTAAGGGCTCTTAATCGTTGAGCTATCTCTCTAGCCCTACCGAGGTTGTTTTGTACACGTGTGAGATTGTTGCACGTAGTAAGGATTCAATAAAATATAAAGCTTTAGGGATATAAAGATAGGTTCTTAGTCTTTGTGGCAAGACATCATTCTTTCTTGCCTGAGCTAGCAAAGGAAGCTTGAAGAGCCAATGACAAGTGGTGGGGGGCAGGGGGGAGCTGGATAGAAACAGTGACAAAGACAGTCACAAGCTAGGGATATGGCACAGCCTCTAAAATGTCTGCCATCTGATTGTGCAAACCCAAGGTTAAATCCCCAGAACCCATATGAAAAGCCTGGTGGCACTTACTTGAAATCCTAGCACCGGGGAAGCAGAGGGGAGATCTCTGAAGTCATATTCTGAAGCCATTCAGAATAGCCTAATATGTGAGCCCAAGAACAACAAAAAAACAAAACCCAAAGTGGGTGACCCCTGAGAAAGAACACCCAGGCTGACCTCTGACCTCCACATTCATGTAGACACACACGCAAACACACACGCACACACACACGGACACACACACACACACACACACAGAGAGAGAGAGAGAGAGAGAGAGAGAGAGAGAGAGAGAGAGATGAGTGTGTGTGTGGGGTATCTAGCCACATAGTTTTTAACTATCTGCACAGTACTTAGCACAGTATAGTCACCTAATAAGGACTCATTCCATATTTATTGAACTGTAATAAACTAAATGTTTTCTAACCTAAAAGCAATATAAAGAATCTCAGCTTCTGCAAGGTAACTCCAGAAAACTGTCCACAGAGCAGTTTCTGCTCTAACATGCTCAGTTCCTGCTCTCCACTTGGAAAACTGAGAAGGACAAGGTCACCTTTTGTGCTTGCTTTGGGCAGAGAGCATAGTCTGGCCATGTCATTTTGCTAATTTTATTTTGTGTCACTTCTCTGGTCTCCAGTGTGGATTACAGTTCTCCTTTCTTGTTAACATAGATGAACCACTTCTGTGCCTAGCATCTCTCTGTCTGACAGAAAGAGAGAGAGAGAGAGAGAGAGAGAGAGAGAGAGAGAGAGAGAGAGAGAGAAAGAGAGAGAGAGAAACATAGACAGAGATGGTAGGGAAGGAGGGAGGGAGGGAGGGAGGGAGGGAGGGAGGGAGGGAGGGAGGGAGGGAGGATAGAGAGAGGAAGGGGGACAAAAAGATGATTTCAAAGACTTGGGAGGGGGTGGAACCTTTGGGTGCCAGGCCCGAGTTGAAGCTAGTCCGAGCACACAAAGTCTGGTGGACTTCCAGCACTTTCATATTTCAGCATAATGTTACTTGGTGGGTAGCATTTTTTCCTAACAATTGTCTTGGTTGAATATCTGGTCCTCTAACTTGCCTTGCTTCCACTCAGGCCCTCCCTTCCTTATTCTTGAAAGTGAAAGGAAACAGAGCCCCCCCACCCCTCAGTCTGCCACAAGGGGGATGGGAGTGTCCCAAGAAAATGCCCCGGCTGATTTGCCACCTCTCCCTGATTTGCGCAGCGTTGCTGTAAGAGGCTTGGTCCGTTGAAGCCATTTCCTGGCTGGCTCAGTTGCGGAGAGTCAGGTTTGGTGCCCACATCAGAACAATCAGGCCAGCGAACTCACTTCAGAGTTTGAGACCCAGCCCCAATCCGTCCTGAATCAGCCGAGCCTCTCCGTTCTGGTAGATGTTTTTAAAGTCTTAACATTTCGCCCTTAACAGAGATAAACTCTACATCCATGTGGCCCACAAGGGTAGTTTCAGTTCCTTGGAAAAATCATTCTCTATTTGATGGCTGGTGTGGTAGAAAATGCACTAATTTTAATATGCAGATTATCGGAGAGCAAGTCCTTTTATAATTATGCCTTCTTTTATGGGCCTGATTGAAATAAAACGGTGGCTGGAGCTGCATTAGAGTTCTCTGAATGGGGTCTCCACAGAACTGGAAAGAATATAAGCTAAGTACTCTCAGAGATGAGCCTCCAAGCCTAAGTTAACTGCTCTTTTACCCTTCCACAGATACATTTTTGGGGAGGTTTTGTGGTTGTTTTTGTTTTTGATTCTCTTCCAATTTGCATGTTTACCAAAATCCCAAGGAAAGAAAGATAAACAATTAAAAATTTTTTTCTATAATCCATTTAAGTCAAAAATAAAGAAGAGAGGGAAATTTGTAGCTTTCAAACACCATTAGTTTGCTAATGATAGCTTTCATCCCACGACAGCTCGCTCACTGATAAGATACTGCAAACATCTCCGGTGAAGGAAGAGGTCCATTTATAGGCCCCGCTCTGTCTCTGCAGCTTGCACATGTTTTCAAACATAATTTCATGCCTGCTTTCTGACAGCTCATTAAACAAAGGCCTCTTGGTGGCTATATTGCCCGTCTCCCTGCTGAGACTGCAGCATATTTACGGCTTTCGCAGATTGCCGGCTGCTGGCGCCTTCTCTTGCCCGTGGCCTGCCTGCCAACTGCTTATCAGTCTCCCCCCAAAGGTGACATCTTCGTTGTTTGTTTAGGTAGCGATGGTCCCGGGTTTGACCCTTGGAGGCCAGCAGCCGCCTGATTAGAAGGGCGCCTGCGCTGGTTAGATAAAGGCAATCACGCTTGGAGACAGCCCAGGATGCTGAGCCTCGCCAGGCTGCAGGCTCCCATTCGGCAGCACGCAGACAGTTCGTTAGCTCGACAGCTGGCAGCGGGCAGACCTTGTGGGATTTCTGCCTCAGAGAAAGCAAACAAGGCTTCGGAGTGCTGGGAGCTATCAGGGGCTGTATATGGGACGATCAGACCGGCCTGATGTTCCTAATCACCTGCCCCCTGACTGCCATCAAACCCACATCACACATCTAAACCCATAAAGGGCCCTCTGGATGCAAGGCCTTATACTGAATTCTTATCCCTTCCTCCTTCTCTTGCCAGTAGCATTTTCCTGGGGTCCTGGGAGGACAGATGAAGACATCTTGGCTACAGCAAGAGGCTGCAGGCTGCAGCCATCTGCCATTTCAGGAGCTGACAAAACTGGTAACAGGTTTCTCTGCCTCTACAGTCTCCCAGGAAATTGTGTTTCCCACTACAGAGAGCTGAGAAAGAAAAGTAGTGTTGGGGGCAGGGTAAAGACAGAAAGCAGTGGGGGAAAGGGGTTAGGCGATCCAGCCCTTAGCTGCTATATGTGAATAGTGAGGCCCCAGAGACAGGATTTTTGTCAAAGCTTGGGGTACCCTTGTTTCCCTGGAAGCGCCTTCTGGGATGGAGTTAGTGCCACAGGAGGGCGTAGAATGGTGTGTGCCTGCATTCGCCTTTGGGGAAGACAAGGACAATAGTGTGGTATTTCTAGCACCTTCCGTGAGCAAGGCAGTGTATTTAACACCTCTTTATAAAACATCTCATGCAATGGAACACCACTCAGAGGCAGGCAGGGCACAGAGGACAGCAATGAAAGCTGAGAGATGGGATTAGGCCGAGTTTTACCCTGTCACCAACTGAGTCTGGCGTTTACTAAAGTTTGCCCCCTACCGGCCCCATTCAGTGACTCTAGGACTCTGAAAAATGCACCATTGCACCCAGAGGTCAGAATTCATTGCTATATCTCTTTCCTCTCTGGGCATTGCCAGGCCAGTGTATGTGACCATCAACTGGAAAAGTAGTCAGTCAGTGCTGGTGAGTTCCAGATAGTCTGCATGAGGAAGGACCCTCAAGCAAGGGACTGGCAATCTTCAATACCCTTTTCTCGCTTTTCAAAATCACCATGGGAGATTCTATACAGGAAGACTAGAAGTCTTCATCTCACACTTTTAGAAGACATTTTTCACTGGGGAAAAATCAGTCTCCTATATATTTTTGTACTTCTGTGCTCAATAGAGTGATCTAGAACAGAGAAGGTGTTCAATCCATGAAGGTTAATGGTAGGGATAGTTGTTGGGTTCTAATCCTGTCTGTGTGATTTATCTTAAGTTGCATTGATACCTCTCAAGCCCCCAATACTCTTGAAAGAAAGCCAGGAATAAATTTTAAGTAAATATTTTGTTCCTAATATACCCTGAGTGCTGCTTTGCTGGCTTATTCCCTATGGTTTTCCCATCCTCTCTTATCACACCCAGGACAGTGACCTAGGGGGTGGCATCACCCACAGTGGGCTCTACACTTCCCCCTCAATCATGACTCAAGAAAATGTTTCTATAGGCTTGCTGTTAGGCAGTTTCTCATTAGAGGTCCCCTCTTCCCAATGAACCTTGCTTGTGTCAAGTTAACAGAAAACTAACCAGCATACCTTCTTTTAAATGGCTGGAACTCCTGTTTCTCGGTAAAGTCCTATATGCAGTGCCATTTCTGAAAACCAATCTCTGTGGAAGTCTGCATTTTTTGTTTGAAATGCTATAGATGGAACTGAGAACTTTGCAGGTATCAGGAAAGTGCCTTACCTCTGACGATTTCTCTAGCCTAACTTACTTCTTCGTACACATTATTTTAAGTGACTATTGACTTGGAAAGTAAGAATCATGTGTACCATTTTATGGATAAGGAAAGCAAGACCCAGAAAACCTAAATGACTTTCCTACAATGTCATAGCCAGCAAGTAGGAGAGACAAGACACTAAATAATCTTTTTTTTAGATCTTAAAAAAAATTATCTGTATGACTGTTTTACCTGGAGATATATATATATATATATATATCCTGTATGGTTACTATCCAAAAAAGAGAAGAAGGAGGCCTAGAACTAGATTGTGAGCCACCATGTGGACACTGATAATCAAACCCAGGTCACTGGCAAGATCAACAAATGTTCTCAACCCTCAAACCATCTCTGCAGTCCCCAGAGACATCACTATGATAGCCTTTGTGTGACTCCTAAACATTTCTCTTTTGTCACACTGTCTAAAGAACAAATCATATTCAAATTCTGACCAAAAAAAATACTCCAAGAAATTAGTGATGATTTTTACAGGTGTAATGGCTGCACTTTAGAGAAAAGAATATGGGGTATTTGTGCTTTATGTATTTTCTAAGTTGTACATGCATTATTTTTTAATAATAAATGTCTTAAGTAATCTCAGCCATCCCTCCCTTTTCTCTCTCATACATACACACACATACACACACATACACACACACACACACACACACACACACAAAGAGAGAGAACTTAAACAGTTTGACTCAGCCAAATTATCACTAATTCAGCAAGAATTGTTCCAGTAAATCATTTGTATACATATATGTATATGTACGTATGTATATATGTATATATGTGTGTGTCTGTGTATGTGTGTGTGTGTATTTGAATGTATTTTTCTATCAATAAACAACAATACAAAACAAACAACCAAAAACCAGAGTAAAAGCCAGGTCTCGGTGGAACTTGCTCCTAATTAAAATATCCACACCACAATGATACCAGATCCTTGCTAATGAGTATCTCTTTAGTTTGGTTCTTTGAAAGCACAATAGTATTTACCAGCATTTCAAAACCACTTCTTCCCAATCTTGTGTTTGTTTGCCCAGTGCTTCAGCCCAGCAGAGGCTCTGGGAGAATTTCAACTTTTGAAATTTTCTCTCCTTTCATTTCTTTGTAATTATCAATTCATGAATTCATGGACCAGACAGTATGCATGCACATGTCCTGAACCTTAATAACACAATTTGAACGTGATTCCCAGAGGCCTGTGGGTAGGTGGGGAGGGTCTAGTGCATCCCATTACTAAAGAGGAAGGGAGGAACTCTGGCTGAATGACAAGGCAGAGGAGGCACGAGAGCACAGCCTGAGCTAGCGTCTTCCAAGCTCTCTTCTCACTGCACACTTGCTCCTGTGCAGAGGCAGTCCACACGGTTCGTGATGGATAGTGTGTTGCACTGCTAGCTGTCTTGTCAAACTCTGTGTCTTAGAACTCCTTTAGCCTTCCTGCACTTACCCAGCTGTACCCGGTACCACCTACCAGCAGGGACCCCAGATCCCACCTCCCCACATCCTCAAGCTGCCCTCTCATGGCCCCCAAGTCCAAATCTGAAGAACATAGATCCCGTTTATTTAGGAAACTAGCAAAAGAGTCTCTAGTATATAGCCACATAGCCGCAGTGTATTGAGGATTCTTGGGTGACAATTGTACTTTAAGAAGAAATGTAGGAATATTCTGCCTATAGCAGTGCCCTATGGTGGGCTAATTAGACAGCACAGAGGTCAGGCTAATGGAACAAGGAAAAGAAAAAGGAACAAATACCAAAAGGAAACAAGTGAAAGCGCCATTGCATTTTGGAGTGGTGTTTGGTGAGTGGCTCTCATAGATTATACCCTTAGAAAGCATGGACAAGACACAATGAAGACTTTTACAACGTCATAGCCTTTGTCGTTGTAAATTCACTTCTGGGGCTCTTCCAGAAGGAACAATTCTAAACACGGAGAGAGCTTTGTGTATAAAGATGTTCGTTATGCAGTTATTTGCATTTAAAATGACAAAATGGACACTGGTTATGTATATTTTTATATGCTGACTTATAGGTACTACAAATGATGTTTGCAAATGATGTTAACTTGGAATTTTTCTATAAGAAAAAAAAGATGGACCCAGAATATCTCTTAAATGGGCTTTATGCTAATCAGGTCCCAAGTGGGTGAAAGGTGATTAGCTGGAGAGAGTTCCGTTTCCAAACTACTCTGCAGGCAATGCTTTCCTTCTTTTTATTTTCTTTTATTTCCCAAGCTTTCTTGAATAAAAATGTTGCTTTATTAATGGAAAAAATGCCATTTTATTTTACCGAGATTTGTATAAACCCTGGAGTAGTATAGAAGCCTGAACTAGGAAGCAAGCCACAGCACGTATGCGAGACACAAGAGGCAGGAGGTGGGTGTCTGGGAAGTTAGGTTGTAGTAAGATTCTCAGGGACTAAACCACCATCCCAAGAGTACACAGGCCTGGACCTATGGCTCCATCTGCATATGTAGTAGGGGATCAATGGGATCAATGTCGGACATCAATGGGAGGAGAGGCCCTTGGTTCTGTCAAGGCTTGATTCCCCAGTTTAGGGGAATGTCAGGGTGGGGAAGTGGGAAGGGGTGGGTGGGTAGGTGAGGGAGTTCCCTCACAGAAGCAGGGGGAGAGTAGAATGGGATAGTGGGTTTCTGGAGGGGAAACAAGGAAAGGGAATAACATTTAAAATGTAAATAAAAATTCAATTAGAAGCAAAAAGACTCTCACCATTATTAACGAACAATGACTCACTATGTTTAAACTGCTTACATAAACAATATGGTTTATTTAGAACACTTGTGTTTCTTCTGAGAACTGGATTTTTGGCCTGTCTATGTGCCTGTCCCCAACCCCAGTAAAAACTCTAGGGGCAGAGTCTCTACAAGCGTTCATGACTGACCACATTTCACACTCAACACCACAAATCAAGAGTGTCCATGTCACTTCACTTGAGAAGGATCTTAGTTGGAAGCTAGCACCTGTTTTCCTGCTGGACTCTGGCCATGTGCTTCCACCTTGCAGACAGAATTTACTTCTTTTTTTGCTGACTTCCCTGTCATTGTTGTGACTATAAGATGTGTACTGTGAGTCCTCCTCGGTAATCAACAAACCTGGCAGTGGGCTTGGGGTCAGTCAACAGTAATCACGTGACACTAAAACCACCCTCTGGCCAAACTATAACTACACAAAAGCCACAAAGATGGTGCTTTCAAAAATTAGTGTAGCTGTGTTGCCAGAAAAAAAGGCTGTCCTATTTTTGTGCATTTCCTTTGCAGACGAGAAAACAGAGTGAGGAGCAGTGTCCAAGAGAGCATCCAAACCCAGGAGTCCTGGTTCTTCAATTTCTTCCTACAACACCCTGCCCCTTCCACAGGTATTGCTTTCCCATGAGGTGATAACTTTAATGCAAAAGAGAAAAGACAGCATTCACAACAGAAAGTGGAATAAATAAGAAGGGGTCGGGGAGCTACATGGAAGTCATCTGGTGTTGATACATTGGGCCTTCTGACATCATTAATACGAGATGTGACAGCCACTAGGCAGACAGAAGGCGAGTGATCCCAGGCACTGTCTCAGCTGCTAAGTAAGACAACATTTGCCAAAGGTGAGCCCTAGGAAGCAAACTGAGCTTACTTGTCCTTTACTCTGTTGGCTAGTATCTATCCCAGGGCACTGAGCCTGCCTCATGCTAGCACTTCCTCTGGGAAGATGCACACATCCTGCCCTGGCATCATTAGTATTTATAACTGGCTGAAAGAGAAATGGAGTCAGTGACCTACTAAATAGGGACATCACCAGCCACATTTCCCTGGCTTGCTCACTAAGGTGAAGAAGAAGGTGACAGGGAGGGAGAATCTTTTTTAAAAAGAAAGAAAGAAACTGAGATGCAGAAAATAAATAAGCCAAACCAAACTAACCTTACACAGCAAAGATTTGCTGAGAAATTGGTATATTTCACTTAAAACCCTGTCACAAGCTGCTCCCTCTCACTCAGGGGCCAGATCGTTGATCATCTAATCAAGAACCAACTGCTCTTGTCCTGAAGGACTGAAGAACATAGCAGATGTGTAAAACACGTATTATTGTTTCTGTTTCTAATAAGTGAAACCAGGATATAGACCTTGCACGGGAGAGAGCTCAGCATATTGTAAACTGATGACTGGGTCAATTTTGTTATCTTGCAGCAGGGAAAATTGTCTCCCATGACTTACTGCATCAGCCAGTGAAGACTTGTTAATGACATGGGGAAAGTTAAAATAAAGAAGGTAGAAGAAGAGCATAGAGGACTGTGTCATTTTCTTTCTTTTCTTTTCTTTTTTTTTTACTTTATTTATTTTTCTTCCATTTTTATTAAATTGGGTATTTCTTATTTACATTTCAAATGTTATTCCCTTTCCTGGTTTCCTGTCCATCAGCTCCCTAACCCTTCCGTCACCCCTCCCACCCCCCATTACCTCCCTCCCCAACAATCCCCTACACTGGGGGTCCAACCTTGGCTGGACCAAGGGCTTCCCCTTCCACTGGTGCCCCAAGGCTATTCACTGTTATCTATGCAGTTGGAGCCCAGAGTCAGTCCATGTATAGTCTTTGGGTAGTGGTTTAGTCCCTAGAAGCTCTGGCTGGTTGGCATTGTTGTTCTTATGGGGTCGCAAGCTCCTTTAACTCTTTCGGTCCTTTCTCTAATTCCTCCAACTGGGGTCCTGTTCTCAGTGGTTTGCTGCTGGCATTTGCCTCTGCGTTTGACATGTTCTGGCTACGTCTCTCAGGAGAGATCTACATCTGGTTCCTGTCAGCATGCACTTCTTAGCATCATCCATCTTATCTAGTTTTGGTGGCTATATTTATATGGGCCACATGTGGGGCAGGCTCTGAATGGTCGTTCCTTCAGTCTCTGCTATAAACTTTGCTTCCCTATCACCTCCTATGGATATTTTTGTTCCCCTTTTTTTTTTTTTTTGGTTCTTTTTTTCGGAGCTGGGGACCGAACCCGGGGCCTTGCGCTTCCTAGGTAAGCGCTCTACCACTGAGCTAAATCCCCAGCCCCTTTTGTTCCCCTTTTAAAGAAGGAGTAAAGCATCCACATTTTGGTCATCCTTCAGTTTCATGTGTTCTGTGCTTCTTGGGTAATTTAAACTTTTGGGCTAATATCCACGTATCAATGAGTGCATACCATGTGTGTTTTTCTGTGATTGGGTAACCTCACTCAGGATGATATTTTCTAGTTTGATTCATTTGCCTATGAATTTCATGAAGTTATTGTTTTTGATAGCTGAGTAGTACTCCATTGTGTAGATGTACCACATTTTCTGTATCCATTCCTCTGTTGAAGGGCATCTGGGTTCTTTCCAGCTTCTGACTATTATAAATAAGGCTTCGATGAACATAGTGGAGCATAGTTGGAGCATCTTTTGGGTATATGCCCAAGAGAGGTATAGCTGGGTCCTCAGGTAGTTCAATGTCCAATTTTCTGAGGAACCTCCAGACTGATTTCCAGAGTGGTTGTACCAGTTTGCAATTCCACCAACAATGGAGGAGTGTTCCTCTTTCTCCACATCCTCGCCAGCATCTGCTGTCACCTGACCTTTTGATCTTAGCTATTCATACTGGTGTGAGGTGAAACCTCAGGGTTGTTTTGATTTGCATTTCCCTTATGACTAAAGATGTTGAACATTTCTTTAGGTGCTTCTCAGCCTTTTGATATTCCTCAGCTCTGAATTCTTTGTTTAGCTCTGTGCCCCATTTTAATAGGGTTATTTGGCTCTCTTGAGTCTAACTTCGTGAGTTCTTGGTATATTTTGGATATGAGCCATTTTCATAAGGACAATGGCATCATGGGATGCTATAGCACGGCAGCAGACGCATGTGTACCAGGGGCCGAAGCTGCTTCTCCTGACTCACCAAGGTCATTCTAAGCAGTTGGTAGCCTCCAGAAACTCATAACCAATGCTTCACTTTACTCTGCTATAACAAAATACTATAAACTGGATGGCTTCAATGGTAGAAATGAACTGTTCATATTCAGGAAGTAGGGTGGAGCAGATGGACCTGCATTTGCCCCAGACCATCCCAGCAGGAGCCCTGGTGCTAACAGGGCTCTTTAGGGTTCTTAGACTGAATGAGTTGAAAGGCTGCTCCTGCATCAGGGAAGAGCAAAGTTGCTTCCTATGGCAACAGTTAATTCCCTAGGTTGAACCAAAGGTATGAACTGTCAGCAGCCCAGAGACTGAGTACCTCACAGTGGGAAGTATCAATTTGACTAGACACGATACACACACACACACACACACACACACACACACACACACACACACACACACACTCACACACACGCATGATCTTTTGCATCTTCATCAGCTGTATGTACACTGCAAAGAGGAAACATTGCACCATCCCTTCAATCAAAGTTGTATCGATTTTTGACTGTCAATTTTTAGATTCAAGTATAAGCACAAAATATGTCATCCATGATATTACTCAGTTTCAACTCCAGATCCTACCCTGCCTTGATACACTGCTAAAGGGGCTTCATCTAGTCCTGGAATAACCTCCCAGTTGGGGCTGATTCTAGGTTCTAGGGGTTTTGGCAATGCCCAGGTTGAAGACAAGGGGAACACAGAGGGCATGCTCACAGCCTTGGCCCATGTAAGACCAAGATCTTTTACTTTTCCTCTTGAAGGCCAAGCTTAGGGCACACTATATTTATGGCCTTTTTCACTTCTGGACACTCCTCTGAACGCTACCATGGAAGGGCCTCTTTCTTCATTGTTCTAGTCTTAGTGACCTCTTTGTTCCTCCAGCAAAAAGCACACCTTTCCGGTTTAGAAGCCCCCATCTACCCTGAAGACTGTAAGACGCCCGTTCTCTCCTACAGACTCACATCCACTGGCACTCCAGGCAGTGAATGAACTTCTAAAGTAAGGAGGGCTTAATTTTTCAACTGTCTTTGAAGAAAACCTCCATGATCAGTCTCCTTCCCAGGAATGAAAGAAAAAAAAAAAAGAGCAAGACAAAACAGCCAAGTGCCTGTAGGAAAACACTCTTAGGTTTTGGGCCAAATCATTTCACAGGCTCTCATTTACTGCATTCTGGCTCCAAAAAGGCAATGCATTTTCGATAGTCAGGAGCAATTGGGTTTTACACACAGGACAGTTTCAAGAGCACTTGTCTACAATGGCCCTTAAGTTGAAAGGTTACCCTTTAAGGCTGAGCTTGAACATAAGCACACTGAAATAGTTTCTTTTAAACGTATCCAAAATGTAGACTATTCCCCTACAACCAAGCCCGTGTGTTGTAATGATTTCTGTTAGCGAGCATTTTGAACTTAAAACCCTACTTCTGACACACCAGCCATGTAATCAGCCCCAGGCAGCCCCAGTCTTGCAACGTGTTGCTTGCCAAAGGGCATTTATGCATCTGTTTCCATTAGACTCGGTGTCCTGAATGTCACAGCGCGATGGCATAAATTGTTTGTATGTCTCTTGTGTGTGTGTTCATGTGTAAAGAATCTGGCCGCTTTACCATGAGGACGGTTCTCTTCTCATTCTCCCTTTTCATATCATTTGATATTCATTATAAAACAGATGCTTGATGCAGACAAACTTTGGAAAAGCTAAAGGCTTTTAAATCTCTCAGAATCTGAGCTGTGCGCCTCATGTTTCTGTTGTGATAACAAGGTCCCCCACACATTCACACCCATCCGCTGTTAGGCAGGAGCCTGTATCTTAAGACTCAAAACCTTTGTCTTATTCTCACCCCCTCTCTGCCCCTCCCCCTTTCTGGCTTTCTTCCTCCCTTGCAGTGGTTTGAATGACAGAGTCCCTCCTAGGCCCTGACATATGAACACTGGGTCCTCAGCTGGTGGTGGTGGTGCAGTTTGGGGAGGCTTAAGAGGTGTGGCCTTGTCAGAGGAAGATCCTGGAAGTGGACTTTGAAAGTGTAAAAGCTTTACACGTTTTCTTTCTCTGCTTTGTGGTTGTTGTTCAAAAATGTAAATCCTCAGCTCCCAGCTCCAGCCAGCGTGCCTCCGCTCTGCCATGATAGCCCCTTATGCCTCCAGAACTCATTGTAGCCAAGGAAATGGAGGGTTAGGCAGGCTGAAGGTCTCATATGTGATCACAGAGCCAGTGAGGAAAAGACCTGTCCTTTCCACATTCCCTGTGTGTGTGTGTGTGTGTGTGTGTGTGTGTGTGTGTGTGTGTGTGTGTGCGCGCGTGCACATGCACGTTCAGGGACTGTACATGGTTATGTTATGCATGTGTGTACAGGATGTTTGCCCACGCCCTTTCTGGGGAGGTGTGGAAGCCAGAGGTTGAATTCAGTTATTTCTATCACTCCATCTTATCCTTTGAGACAGAATCTCTTCATAGAATCCAAAGCTTGCTGACTTGTCTAGACTTGGCCGGCCAGTGGGCTCTCAAGGGCCTGTCCGTCCCAGCACCCCAATGCTGGTGTCATAGGTATGTACTGCTACACCCCGCTCTTTGTTATCTGAGGTGTGGGTTATCTGAGCTCGGGCCCTTAGCTTATGAGACAAGCATTTGCTCACTGAATCATCTCGTCGGCACTGCAGACAAGTTTAAAGGACAGAGACGCATAAACGTGGTGAGGTGAGCTGATTCCAACTGAATGGGAGAGATGAAGGAAAGAATATGATGCACTGGCTTAGCCTTTTCATTTTGTAGAACTCGGCAAAAGAAACCATGGAGTTGTCGTAACCCTTTTCGAACAAATTGCTTTTACACATGTGCAGCCTCAAGGCTGACACAGTGACAAGCCAGACTGCTGAGCGACCCTGGGAACTGAATTCATAACCATGCTCCTGAAAGGACATTGACCATACATTGTTAACACTGTGTCACACCACGGTTTTCCCTCTCTGGTAAAGTCCACCATGCCTTTGGGTGATGTTTATAAATACAGTTGAGTTCGGTGTCTTTCCTGGAGCTACTCCAGGAGCAGGCTGATCGGTTTGCTAATGCAGAAGGAGGGGGTCCCTTTCTCCTGCGTCCTTCACTCAGTTCCCATAAGGGGCAGACTGGATTCTTGTTGCCCTGGCCTGCTGGAGGCCTAGATGTACAAACAAGCTGGAGCTGCAACTATTCATGAAGAACTTGGTGGCAGAACTTGCCTCCTTCAAGATATTAGCTTGGCACTTTTCATCTTCATCCATGTCCTGTGAGGGAATTGTACCGAGCCAACCTTGAATAATAAAACGGCCGTAAAATGAGAGTCATTATCATCGGCGTCTCTGGATTTGATTCTCAACAAAGAGGAAGTACCTTTGAGGAAAAGCCAACATTCCAAGCTCTACCGTTGTCCTCCTGCCCCCGCCTTCCTTGTCCATCCTTTGATGTTCACAGGGGTGGGGGAGGTGATCCTTTATAGGGGCCAGACCCTCTCTTCTTCCCCCCCTAAGCTAGCCCTTGCATGTGTGTGGTGGTCTCTGTTTACAAACTGCTCCCACTTCTGTGGCTGCACTTCTGCACCCTGTTAGAGGAGAAAGAAGCCCATGTGTTCTCAGGATTTGAATTCAACTGGAAACTTCATCTCAGCCACCACATCGATGTTAGGTAACTGTACCTGGCCCCTACCTTTGTATACACCTGAAATCTTCTCAGCAGATATTATACGCAGTGATGTCTCCCTCATTCATGCTTCTGAGAGCTTGGCTGGTGAGTAATAGAAGGAAGGAGATCCTAAAGGCTAAGGGAACTGGCCAAGTATGCTGGGGCCGAGGCTCCCTAAGGTGAGTCTGCACAGATGCTGGCTCACTGTCCCAAAGAAATTGACATCTGCTGACCCAAAGCTACCAGAGTCTAGAAACAGAAAGCTAATGATTCCTTAGTTCCCGATCCTAAGTTTCAACATCTGTAACCAAACACAGCAGAGTAACCAGACCTGGACCCTATGGCTATAGCAGTCTTCCATGCTTTTCTGTGAAGTGGTCCCTCTCATAATTCTTCTGTGTGTTCTCTTTTATTGGGAAACTGAGCCTTGTATACAGAAACAAAAACCAAAGAATATGTTTTCTACAAAGAAAAAGAAAACTTCACTTTCCTTTTGCCCTATCTTCCCAGATCTTTCTTCCCCAGAGCTATAAATCAATAGTGGTATAATGTGTATTATTCCATGATAATTCTGTACACACAAAAGAAAAGATCACGGTACACTTAATGATCAAGCTGCACCAATTCAAATGGACAAAAGAGAGAGTGCAAGATTCCTTAGCCTCCTTCAGAGGTTATCCATGTATCAAATTCTTATTATTCTTATTAAAGAAGTTAAAACTTCTTTAAAAAACCCATAGATTTAATATTTACTTTTTTTGTTAAAATTGTGTTAAATGAACAATTGTGTTAGCTTTCTGACCCTGTGATAAAATACCAGAGGAGAAACAACTTAAAGGGGGGAAAGGATTTTTTTGTTGTTGTTGTTGTCGTTTTGGGGTTTTTTGTTTGTTTTCTGATTTGACTTTTTTGTTTTTTGTTGTTCATGGTTTCAGATATTTCAGTTCATGGTCACTTAATCTTCGTGCTCTGTGAGGCAAAGATTTCAGTATGAAGTGTGCACTGGAGCAGAGCTGCTTGTCCTGTGGTGATCAGGAAGTGGGGATGAAGGTCAAGTGGCCAGAGACAGGATGCTGTCCTCAAGGAGGCTGTCTCAGGACCCTCTCTTTTCACCTACACCCCATTGCTCAAGTTTCATCATACAATCAAATTAAGAGCCTATCAATGGGATAAACAGGATACAACTCTATAGCCTTGCATGTGGCCACTGTTATACTAGGGATCAAGGATCTAATACATGAATCTCTCGGGATGCTCTTATTCCAAATCATAATGATAATCTTTCCTTATAGATGTAAATAACTCCTCCAAATGGGCTCTTATAGATTGTTAACTGACTTACAAACTGTTACCAGCAATGTGATTTCTGTGAGCACCCACCTGCTGTGGGGTCTGCTGTTGAACTTTTGTTTAGGAAACACTCCTCTTTAATTTGTTGAGGTGAACTATGGAGCAGTTCCCTCAGCTTCCGGCAGACATCCTGACTCCCTTCTATGCCCCCAGACCTCTAAGCTAGGAAGTTCTCATCACAGAAAATTCAAGCTTTGTGTGTTGCCATCTTCCCACTGGAAAAAGTAACCAAGCCAGGCTAACCAACTCCTAGACTGTCAGAAAATAGTCACCGAGAAGCACTGCAGCCTATGCTAAAATGTCACCATGCTAAAATGTCATACGCTGTCCATGTCTCTTCTCACCTCCCGAGGCTGCCATGTTGATGGTCCATGTTTTCCAGATGAAAGTCTCATAGAGGTTCAGTGTCTTGAAGATAGAAGTCCTGCCCTGCATTATCAGCAAAGGGTGTTTTGATAATTTCGCCCATGGTCTTCCCCCTGGGATCCCAAATAACATGAGCTTTCATGTGAACCTTGACTCCCATTCATGTAGTTTATTCACTCGGTAACAATCCCTCCTAGTCACCCTGAGGGAAAGATTTCCCTCCTCTGTCATCAAAGTTGCCATTTCTAACTCCAGAACTCCAGGGTCCACAGACAATCCTCTGACATCCGTCCTTAAGCTTCGACTGTTGAATCTGGGTACCAACTTGCACATTATCATTTTGTTGCTTATTATGTGTTATCATAACCTCTGATTTAAATGATGCTGAAAGCTCTTGAGACGGGGAGCTCTTTTGTTCCTTCTCTCACAATTACGATGCTATGTCGTCTTCATGAACTTACCATCCTAGATGCAAACCATGTCAGTGAGTTGGGGCCAACAATATGAAGGAGAACCGAATGACCGGGTGAGGTCATCGCTCCATATCAGTCGTCTCTTGCTGTTAATAATCATTCTTGAGCCTTAAAAAATCAAAGTACCGTAAGAACCAGCACAACAGAAAGAGAGGGTAGTGTCTCCATTTGGGTATTTTACCCAACTGTGGAAGCAGATGGTGAATATCTAGTCTCAGTGTTTTTAGTTTTTGCATCATGGGCTAAGCTATAAGGAATTCAAACAGAATGTTCTTACTCAGGGACTCCTACCCCAGCACCTCAGGGCTCTCCACCTTTTGAGGAAATATGGCTTCTATGGTCACCAAACAAGTTCCACTCATGCTATCACAATGCCTCTTTCCAGGAAGCTCTTTCAGCCATTTCCACGGGCCACTGGGCAATCGCCTCACCTTTCTCATTTCCTTGTTGTTTCTGCTTAACAGGACCTCAGTGCAGCAAAAGTATTGTAGAGAACATTTTGACAAAATACAGAATAGGCAAACTAAGAACTGCTGAGAGCTGAAGACACTGGCACCCAGGTGATAGGACAAGTTCTGAGGCTTGGTAAGAAGGTGGGTGGACAGCACATGACATTTCAGCATAGTGCCTGGCACGGAGAGCCTCAGTGGGTGGGTATGATCCTTAGATGGCTTCACCCCGTGGCAAAGAGCAATTTAGGATTTTGATGGATTTCTGGATGAAGGACTTTATCAAATCAGAGTTGTTAATAGGGTAAATACCATGTTTGAGTGATTGTATATGACATAAGAAAGAAGTCAGAGAACCCAAAGGATTATGTCACTCAAATCCCCTTGTCTCTCTCCCCACACTCATCATCAACCTTCCTTTTCATCTGCCTCTGGTCACTCCCAACAAGGTGAGAATTCCCCAACCCACTTAAACAGATTAAAGTGTCTCTTGGGGAAGCACTGATGATTTTGGCTTCAGTGTGGAGAAACAGCCTTTAATGTCTAAAGGACCCAGTGCCTTCAACACAGGAAGTCGTAAAAACAAATGGTTCTGGGCTGTAGTTTTCCCTAGTCAGTTACTCACCCTCTCTCTTGAATGTGCTCCTCTGAAGCTAAATTTGCTTCTGTGGTTTTCTTCATTTAGGAGATCCATCATCCTCTTAGTGAAAGAGGAGTCTTCATGTTTAAGTGGAGATGCAGGTTTCAATAAAGGTACAGAGGGAGAAGAAACTGATGCACAGTGTTGTTTTTGATGTCATCGCAAGGGTCACTGGGGACAATCCAGTGTGGTCTGTGTTTCTGGATAACCATTTTACAGAATAGGGCTGTCATACACAAACCTTTCATGGGACCGAAGAATTCTCCCTGTTGCTCATTCAACTCCCTTGGATCCTTCCTCTCCACAGAGCCATGGCAAGGCTGGATCTGAATGCTTCTGCTCTCTTTGGCCATGGACACCTTAAAGTACTGTAATATTTAGGCTGCTAAAACGTGAGGGGAAAGCCAGTTGCACTGAATGAAGAACCAAAGAAGATGGGTTCAGCTTTACAGAGCATTTTCCCAGCCTATAAGTGATTTTCAAAAATGGGATACCAACTATTGGAAGAAATAAGTGTCTGGTCTTTCTCCAGAGAAGGCTGCCTTATAAACTCTGTTCAGTCATTAAACCAGAGAGGCCTGTGTTCTTTCCATTGCATTTTCTGCTGCATTTATGCTATTTTGTTTATGTATGGGAATTTTGTGGGGGGAGGGAGAATGAAAATGGGTTAATGGAAATGCCTCAAATTCTTGCCTTGTGTGCCTAGCTTCCCAATGGGATAGGTTTCATTGCTGCTGCCATAAAAGCAGTACCGACTCTAGGTGTTCTGGTTCAGTTAAGGATCTTTAATCACTTTCAAGACGAAATAAAAGGAGCTTGGCAATGTGAACCTTTGCGAACTCCGGGACATGTAGTTATATGTGTGTACATCATCTCTCAAGTTCAGAAGGGATTCCCAGTTCTCGGGCTCCTTTCAGGATCATCTGATCGAAGCAGCCCTACTTCCTCTAGCCAAAATGAATGTAGCATGTCTACTTGGCACATGTATTAGAAGACAATTAGAAGACAACTTTTTAGCTTCAGTGTTTCCAGGGCCCAAACTTGATCCTTATGAAACCTGTGAGTGGCTTGAAGGCAGAGTCTGGGTAGCAAGTGGGCTGGGTTCCCATTTAATATAGACAAGACCTCAAGTTGACAAAGGCTTTGAGTTCATGTGCAGGATCCCTTCATCTATCCATTGTGATAGGAAGGAAGCAAGAATGAACTGTTCCTCAGGACGACTCAACAGATATGCTCAGGATGGATTTGAGCCAAGGCATGCCAAATAGAAGACACACCAGACAAGGCCATGAAAAGACACCTTTGGGATAGAGTTGTGGAGGAGCTGTCAAGATGGCTCACCTGGTTAAGGCATTTGCCTGATGGCTGGACTTCAATCCTAGAACCCACATGGTAAACAGAGAGAATCAGCTCCAGAAATGTGTCCTCACAGGCACTGAGATCCATCCTTGAACACGTATGCATATGTACATGCATGTGGACATATACAAATAAATAGATCAGAAGGAGAGGCGCACAGGCCATGGCTGAATAAGATGGGCAGGCTTGTCATACCAGGCTCCACCATGCTCCTATCACTCTGAAGTAACTGAGAACGCCGGACATGCCACAGGTCCTTGGGAAAAAGAATCCTGGTTTGCTGAAGTACGTCTTGTTGCTGTTGCTTTTTCCAAGAACACTACAGATGTGTTGCAGATTGATTCCTCCCCTTTCTGCCTTACATTTCAAAATGTAGCCTCTACTAAGAGCAGCTCCAGTCTGTTGGAAGACTCTCCCCCTTTTGCCCTGCCTCCACTCAACAGTGGAGAAAAAGAAGAGGGCCCAAGGAGAAAGGACTCCACTCTGATGTTAGAGGCAGAGCTAGGAAACCTGTTCTTCCTGGAAACTGTAAAGGAAATAGCAACAGTCCATAAAACCTCACAATGGTGACGACTAGTACCAAGCAATTGTCCCCTCTCATCTGCTCTGCTCTGCTCCGGATTTACTCCCTCAGCCGTCAAAATACATCCACAACGCCTGTTCCTGGCGACTTCTGGGACTACGACTGCTGAGAAATTCTACTTGTTTTATACTCTTACAGCAAAATTTTTGTTTTTGGTCCTTTCTCAAGCTGCTTCTAAGGGGTCATGATGTTATTAGGTTAATGAGAGTATCCATCTTTCTGCTTGGGGGAGCACCAATAAGTTCTCATGTTGAGTGAAACGTCTCCCACTCAGAAAGGCCTCACCTTTCTGAGGTGACCTGCTAAGTCTACAATGACTGTTTTTTAAGAGTGTCACACTTCTATATGGACAGTTAAGGCTCTGTGTGACCTGGGAAGCATAGGCATTCACTTCTATATAAATATTGAAAAAGACCCCTGTGGTGAGATCACCTTTTCAAAACAGGAGCAATATCCTATATTGATTTCTAGAAAATTCTCGCTGACTCCTGACATTAATTTTTGAAGATGGGCTTACATTTCCCCAGCAGCAGGGTTCCACTTTCCTCCCATGATGCAATGCCGGCCTCATATTCCTAATACAAATTTATGAACTTTACACTGTTGAACTGATGTAATAAAAACAATCATTTTCAGACCAAAGGGCATGACTATGTGAATTTGACAGCACTGTGCATCATATTACAAGCAACACTTTTTCTTAATATCAGCCAGTGAAACAGAGTTATGTGTGAATGATGTTGCTAATATAAGGGACCACTGATGGCCAAGCCAAATGCAGTGTGATTTCTCTTTGGAAAATTGTTTGCTACCTGCCTGCTGTGTAGTGGGACATAGATATAGATGATATAGATATAGATAGAGACAGAGATAGAGACAGAGAGATGGAGAGACATAGATGTAGAAGATATAGATACAGATATAGATAGATAGATAGATAGATAGATAGATAGATAGATAGATAGATAGATAGATAGGTAATTTTTGACTTCAACTCAGGTTATAGGCTTCAGGATTTCCAAGAGAACCAAGTTACCTCACATGGAGAAGCTATATTAATTTTGAGTCCCTAGATGACACAAGCAATATAGGTGTTTATCTGGATATTTTTCCCACCTACATTAAAACTCGTGGAAGTTTATTTATCATAGTTTTTAACCAATTACGCCCCTTATCTAAACATGAGATTTGCACAGTTCCCAAGACAATATCTAAGCTCTCAAGGGTGTTTATTTTGAATATGACATTTTTTCTTTTCTTCAACTTAATGGGGGGTGGGGTATTTATAGCTCTTGTTTGGGGCCCTATAGTACCAGAAAAAGCTTGAGGAAAGCAAAGAGTCCACAGGAATGAGGACAAGCTAAACTCAGAAAGAGCTAGGACAAATATAGAATTGGCAATTTCACAAGAGTTCAGCCTGACCTGCTCGCTGGACTTCCCAGTAAAACAGAATGTCACCACAACCCACTGGAAGTCACACTAGGACTGACACCTGGCTCCCATATGGTCATTATGGAACTCTGAAAAGCAGAGGAAAGGCATGAAGGATTCCAAATGCACTTTCCCTGCTCAGCCTCACATCCCATCTCGCTAATGTCTCTGTGAATGCAGAAGCAACATTTGCATTACGTTTCATATATTTATTTTGTGTGCATTGGGAGGAGGATGCATGCCACAATAGCTCATGCAGACAGTGGACAACTTTTAGGGACTTGTTTCTCCTTCTACCGCCTGCATCCCAGGTCATAAGTCCTGGTGGCAGCCAGCTTGCCTGACCCAGAATTTCTGTAGTTTGACAATTCTATGCCTGTATAATACTCTAATCACTCTCCCCCACCCTCTCTTATTTTCTTCTCACCCATACCAATGGCACCTCCCCATTCATTCATGCCAGTCCCGTTCGTGACTTTCAGTTTTGTCTTGTTTTCCATTTAGTTGCCATCTGTGTGGGCATCACACTGAAAGTGTCCACTGGAGCCAGGCATTGGGGGAGACACAAAGACAACAGTTTGGCCTTTCTAGGACTTTTATAAACCAACTCTTTTATATGATGTCCAAAGGCATTTGCTCATTTTCCCCTCAGTGATTATCGCTGCAGCCGTGTAGCCATACAATTTAAATGATCTAGTTTCCCTTTAACTTTGTGTGTGGGTGTTATGTATATGTGTGCACATGGAATCTGTACATCTATTTGTATACTTATGGGGTTCAGATGTCAAGCCGGATCCTCCATGGCCCTCCACCTTAGTTTGTGATAGGATCTTTCAAAAAGAACTCTGATTTGCAATTTCAGTTGGACTGGCTTGCCAGAAACCCCCTAGCAACTGTCGCTGCCGACACCCCCACTGCCAGTGTTACAGAATTGTGCCGCCATACCTAGTTTTTATATACTTGCTAGGGATCCAAACTTGGGCCCTCAAGCTTTTACTGGAAGTACTTTACCCAGTGCTGTTTTATTTCTATTGCTGTGACAAATAATTTGACCAAAAGCCACTTTGTGGGAGAAAGGACCATACAAAAGATTCTCTGAAGCAAATACCCTCTCAGAACGCTATTCAGAATGTAGCAATTTTCCACCTGCTCTTCCTGGTTCAGGTGGCTTACAATTCCAGGTCATAGTTCATTGATGAGAGAAGTGAAGGCAGGAACTTGAAGGCAGATTCATCTGCTCTTCAAAAACTCTTACCAAGGAACCCACTTCATAACCAAAGAAGCATGTCGGGAACCAAAGAGAATATGGCTGGCTGGCTGGCAGGCAGGGGTATGCTTAGCTAGGTTTTTTTTTTTAAGGACAGTTCAGGATCACTTGCTTAGGGAATGGTGCTGCCCACAGTGAGCTGAGCCCTACTAAATCAACTAACAATCTCCCACAGGCCATGATATAGGCAATTCCTATGTGTTAATCTCTTCCCAAATAATTCTAGGTTTTACAAGTCTACAGATAAAGCTTACCAAGATACTGTGCACTGAGACACCTGGCTGGCCCCTGGATTCATTTTTTTTTCAAAAAAACGGTAATAATCCCCAAACATTACTGTGCAGAAGACACCACATCAGAGGTTTGAAGAAATGGGAGGTGCACTGAGGGTTGCTGGACTTCTTCCTTCCAAGTTATTAGAATATAGATGTGTAGTCGGGTTCTGTTCATAAGTCTTGTAGAGTGTGTTTAGCATAATGGACATTTATGACAAAATCTTATGGAAATTCCAGAAAGTAAAACTCTCTTTCATAAAAAACTTAGAAAACTTCAAAAGCACTTAGTCTTGGAACTGTTTGGCAAGATGGAAACACTTTCTGGGAAGCAGTAAACGGGCTCATGGGAAACAGTAAGAAATGGTCCCTGTAAAGTCTTTGCTTCATTCTGAAGTATCACAACCCAGGTTTCCATTGTCTGTTTGAACTGCTCTCATACCTTACCTTCCAAGCTCCCGTAGAGCAACCCACAGAACTTTGAGCAAACAACAGCTTGTTCAGCCCAAAGTTCAAATGTCCTCACAATCTCTCCCCATAACCTGTGGTCAGGTCCATCACAGTAACATTCCAGTTCTTTCTTAGGTTTCTATTGTGATAAAACATTATGACCAAAAGCAACTTGGGTAGAAAAGGGTTTTTCTGTCTACACTCCCACATGACAGTCCCTCACGTTGGGAAAGTCAGGGCTGGGACCTGGTGGGACCTGATGCAGAGGCCATGGATCAGTGCTGCTTCCTGACTTCCGCCTCTTGGCTGCTCAACCTACTTTTTTATAAAACTCAGAACCCCCTACCCAGGATTGGAACCACCCATGGTGGGACGACTCCTCCTATATCCATCATTAATTATGACGAGTCCTGATATGCTTTCTTATAAACCAATCTTCTGAAGGCATTTTCTTAATTGAGAGTCCCAAGTAACTCCAGCTTGTACCAAGTTGGCATAAAACTAACCAACATGGACTCCTATCCTGTTTTCTTCTAGAAAAATATTTGCAGATCCTCTTTGTCAATGGCCTTTCAAGGCCCTGGCTCTCAGTTCTTCAGCAGAGCTTTATAAGATCTGCCTTTATTGGAATTATAGCCCTGTTCTGGCAGTATATCTGCCTTGTGCTTGCAGTTCGATGGCTCAGGGGCAGTCTCCAGCATGGGTTCTACTTAGTGAACAGATTTCAAGGGTACAGGGGCTTCTTGTTCTCATCTTTATCCTTTGAGGTTTTGTAACAGGTTAGGACAGTTTATGCTGAGACTAAAATGCCAGTTGAAAGACGAATCGTGCTCATAAAGCATACCTCCACCCCTGCACCCCTCCAGAGGTTAGTCCATTTGTCTCTTCCATGAGATTGGATGTGAGAGGAAGTGATTTGCCACCAGCACCTTACCAATTATGGAGTCATGACTCCCATGACATCTGGAATAAAAATTTCAAGGTTAATCATAAAATGTAAAATGTGATGTCATGATTTATATAACAACCTCCTTATTAAGGACCACAGAGAGCTCACATGAGGCTGTGGGCTCGTTGAGGCCTGAGGAGCAACTGGTACAATTCACCCATCATGGGTTCCATAAATTGTAGCCCTTGCCTATTGGAGAGGCAATCCAATAGATCTAGAGATATAAATATAGCCAGGGCATGAGGTCGAGCCCATGACAACTCATGATGACAGAAGATTGTGTCCAAGTATGATGGCAAATTTGATGTATCAACTATGGGTGTCAATTTTATGGGCCCTAATAATTGGTTAAACATTATTTTTAGTGTGCCGGTAAACATAGGATGTTTCTGAGTGAAATTACCATTTGACATTTGAGTTGGAAGCCAGGACCAAGTGTAGGTGAGCCTCATTTATCTGTTGAAGATTTGATTGGGACAAAATGAATGATCTACCTACAAAGAAACAGAGATCTCCGCCTACCAGATCTCCCTTATTTGGAAAATGAGCTACTTTGCCTTTGGACTGAAACCATACCATTGGGTCTTCTGGCTTTCAGTTCTCTAAAGTCAAATTGATGCCATCAGTGTTCCTGTGTCTCCAGATGGCCAATTGTGGAGGCTGGGACTTGTCAAACTCCATGGCTGTAAAAGTTCGCTCATGATAATGAGATCATTGTATAGCACATGTGCACACACATGCATACACCTTCTGCAGATTTTAAACTGTGGTATAAGACACAGAAAAGAAAGGGCAAGTGGCACTTTTTTGTTGCTACCTTTGAAAATATTCATCTGTTGGTTTTTTTCACTTATCTTCAAAAATCGTATGGAGTTGTCTCTTTGTATATGGTCATTAGCATTGGAAGCCAAGGCATGGAGACGTTAAAGTTTACCCAAACAGAAAAGGCCAAGAAGACTCATCTAAATTTAGTCTTTAATGACCTCAGAGCCTCCCTGGTTCGTGCAAAACCTTTTCTCTAGTTCATAGATGTGTCTGTGAGATCCTCATTCTGGGCCATATTATAAACAAAGTTCACTTTATTATTGATGGTTTCCCTAAGTATCCACATCCTCCATCTGCTTTGAATACAAGTGTAAATACATTCTTCCTAGGATGAAATCTTCTTTACAAACAAACAAAAGCCCAGCACTTTCTGGCCCATCACAAGACAGAGCTCTGTAATGCTCACTCTCTTGGTTTGGGCTGCTGTAAGGAATACACCAGAGACTGGGTGGCTTACAAAACAAACATGCATTTCTTCTGGTTCCGAGGGCGTTCCAAGTCAAGGTACCAATAATGCAGAGATCAGGCAAGTCCACTTCCTGGTCTTCAGATAGACATCTTCCCCTGGACTCTTACCCAGTTGAGAACAGGCTTTCAGCTCTGTCCCTCTAAGGGCACGGAGACCTCCCTTCTTTCCTTCAATATTACTAAATCGAGGATTAAATTTCAACACACCAAAAAACAACACAAGTCTTCCTTCTCAACTATCACACCAGGGGAAATTCAGTAATAATTTTAATAATGCTGAAAACAAATTATTCAAAGCCATTTTCCAAGCAGGCAGGGAGTTTTCCAAGCACTCAAGGGGCATGTCATCTTACTCATCATCAGTATCTAGTTGTATTTGTTTGGGTTTCCATGCTTAGGGTCTCTGTGTGGTAAACACGCATTTTACTTCTATTGTAATCTTCTGAGGAGCCATGGTTTCCCCCCAGGAACCCCCTGGTGTATGCTTGGGATTTCAGGCCAATACAAAGTTACTGCAAGCTGTGATTAGAGCTCAGAGGGCTACTTCTACCACATGTGCCAAGTGTGCATTCTGGTGATGTCCATGTTCTGCTCCTTAGATAAGTGCCTCTCAGCCAGAGGCACTCCTGCGCACTCGGGAGATGTGTGCCCATATCTGAAGGCCATTTTGATTGCCATGCACTGCTTTAAAAGCTGTCATTTGTTTAATGCTTAGCAAACCATTTGCGGTGGCATGATGGCCAGTGTTAATTGCCAGCTACATAGAATCTGGAATCTCCAGGAGGCAAATGTCCTAACACACCTGTAAGGGATTATCTAGTGTAACACTGGCCTCTGGGGATGCCTCTAAGAGATTATTCTGATTACATAATGGATATGGGAAGACCTTCCTTGATTGTGGGTAAATGTGTTCCGTGGGTGGGGATTCTGGGTGGTCTAAAACCAGAGAGAGGTTATCTGTGCTCTAGCAAGCACACACTCAAGCATTCCTTGGCATCTGCTGACACCATGGCTTCTCAGACTGCAACTTTAACTGGGAACCAGAATAAAACCTTTCTCTTTTAAGTCGCATTTGTCACGATATTTTGTTAAAACATTAGGAAAGGAGACAAATTCTTAACTTCATCTTGCAGGAGAGGAAGCTGAGGCGGTGGGATACTAAGTAAAACACAGCTAGTAACCATCGGCAGCATCTACACATCTACTGCCCCGGATGCTGCCTTCTTTAAGACAGATATGGGGAAGAAATATGGGAAATCAAGCCGACTGCAAGATACCGTCATCCCCTACCAGTTTCCATGAGCAGGGCTTTGTTATTTATTGTGATGCTTAGGACTTGGGTGCCATATTGACCCTGAGGGTCAGTCAATGTTAAAAAATGTCCTCCTCTCAGATGGGGAGCTGACAGACTGATTATAAACACATGCACGCACACATGCAACACACACACATGCACCACACACACACACACACACACACACACACATACACACACACACACACACACACACACACACACACACACACACACACGCCCCCCCCACACACTTCACTTGTCTCTTGTTTCTGGTTCCAGACACAAGGTTTTTAAGTTCGAAACTTTCCAATCTGTAAAGATGACAGCCAAATCATGTTGTTGTCAGATGCCCCTTTTAACTTTGTCTATGTTCCTGCTAATAATAACCCCTGGTGGGTTCATGGAAGTTTAGGGAATGGTCAGGTTGCTAGGAAAACCAAACATGTGATTACGAAGTTTGTATTTTTCAGAGCATGTCCTCACTGCCCTCCAAACTCTGGGCAAACATGGACTGGGATAGATTCATCATCCACAGCCAATGATTTAATCAATCACACCTAGGTAGTGGAGCTTTTATAAAAGCTGTCATATGATTCATTCAGGAAGCTTCCCAAATGAAGAACATCAAAGTGCTCAGGGTAGGGTTCACTCGCAGAGAGCGCCATTCACCCCCACACCTTGTGTGTGCATTTCTTCCACCACTTGGCTATTTCTTATCCTCCCTTTCGTAATAATCAGGCTGTAGAGAGTTCTCAGTCATTTTAGCATGTTAACTGAATAGGTTTGTGGGAACCCTTGACTTCATAGCCCAACAGTCAGTAGCAGAGTTTTCGAATGGGGCAAGTAGCCACTGTGAGTCTGAACCATCGACCGTGGAGACACAATGATAACTCTAGGTGGGCAGAGTCAGACTGAAGTAAATTGGACATTACATAGACTTGTCCGGATTGAAGATTGGCTGGCATGCAGGGGAAAATGCCCACATGTTTAGTGTTAGAAGTAAAAGGCTATTGATTATTAGAAAGAGAAAATGCCTGGGACAACATATACTACAAATATATTTTTTAATTTGTTGTCTCCTTTTATGAGTAAAATGAAAAGTTGTATATGCATTTTAAACTCAAATGGCAGAGAGAAGCTGGCCTTCTTGGCATGCGATTAAGTTGCCCCGCCCCACCCTGACACCCACTGCTCCTTTCCTAGCTTTTCTATAGCCCTTGGCGGTGTCTTTGTATCTGACGTTCTCATCCCTCTTTTCCTGAAATTTTCAAAGGCTCAGGGATCATGTGTATCCTGTGACTGTCACCTTCATTCATATCTGAATGTGTTTAAAGATGTGACCACTATATGAAGCAGTGAATGAATGAATGAGTGGATGAATGAATGAATGAATGAGTGAAGGGCAGAAAATATTGTTACGACTCTGTCTATGAATCCCAGGTCACTTGAGACTGGAATACAAATCCTAGATATAACTCCAAGCTATAGTATGTGTATATGCATTTTTATGACTTACAATGAAAATTAAGTACTTCATAATGACCTATTTCATTTTTATGAATGTGTAAATTAGGATAATAAAACCTGAAATTAAATTCACAGACAAGCCTCAGTTCAACCATCTGCAGCGTTCCTTGCAATGTCCTTTCTAGGGCACTCCCTTCAGAATTTCAGTTCAGAATGTTTTCAAATATATGAGGTTATCTCTTTCCCTGTATTGACTATTTTGCTGAATCTAACTTTCTTTGTGTGCAATGTGACTGAATGATATAGGAGTTAGGACAGTCCCTGGTCGTGGGACTTACATGGTCCCTTCAAATAGATTTCTTGGGAATTAAATCATAATAAGCCCACATATAAAGATCTCATAAAACATTAAGAAGTAGTATGTATCCTAGACCTACCTGGTCAAGCTTCTAGAGCATTAACAATTTGTAAGAAATACAAAGGACAGAGAAGTATGGCCACTTAGTCCTTAAAGCCAGGACTATGAGGAATTCTATAAAACAAAGGAGAAAGACAGAAACAGAGAGGAAGAGAGAAACAGAGAGAAGGAGGGAAAAATGGAGGAGAGAAGAGGAGAGGAGAGAGGAGAGGGGAGGGGACAGGGGAGAGAGGAAGAGACCAAAATTAAACGAGTGGAGATGAAGAGGATGGAAACAAGTAACTAGAACATGAATTTATGAGATAATTCACCTGTGCATAATCTTGAATTATAATAAAACATTAAAACTAAGATAATGGTGCCGAGATTTTCTTTTGAAGTATCCTTTTGCAAGTTCTGGAGATATAGCTTGGGGGTAGATTACTTATCTAGTGTCTGTTGAGACCCTGTGTTCAATCCCCAATACTGTCAAAATAAATAAGCAAATATGTTACAAATAAAAAATATTCCATTGCTATAGTTTGAATATAGTTTAAGCATTTCCCCCAAGGTTTTATGAGAGGGAATCTTGGTCTTCAGTGTGACGATGCTGGGAGGTAGTTGAGCCTTAAAGAGATGGGACTCGGAGAAAGGTACTTGGGTCATTGGGAGAGCACCTTTGAAAGAAATTAATGTGAATATCAAGGAGTGAGTTCAATCCTGGGGAAAAAATGGATTGTTAAGAAAAGAAACCAAGTTTGTTCCTTCTTCAATCTCTGGGAATCTATATTGTCATGTAACCTTCAACTTCCATAGTCACTCCTACTGTTCCATAGTCATCCACCACAAGACCCTCTCCATAGTCACTCCTACCCAGACCCCACTACATTACACAAGCTTGGGCAGTTAGCCTCTAAAACGGAGCTAAATATTTTCTTTAAAAACAACCAGCCTCGAGCATTTTGTTATAGCAACAGTAAATGAACTGGTATGCTTACTGTTTAGGTACAAACCAAAGGTTTTTATGAGCAAAATTTTCTGAGGCACAAAATAGCATAGGAGGATATATTATCTCCAGTCAACATCGAGTAATAGGGGATAGATTTAAGTAATTTAAAACTTCCCCAGAAAATAAAATTTATGAAGTGCTGTTTCTTAAGACGGTGAAGAGTTTTCTCTGAGGACTACAGGAAGAAAGAGATGAGTCCTTTGGTCGCCACAGCAGACTGTGTTGATAAGCTACCAGATGGTAACAGGGTAGAGATTTGACTCAGGAGGCTCTTCTAGTTGGGGTGAAAAAAGTCTAAGAGAAAAGATTGTTACAAGGGCTAAGTGCCCAAAATAAGAGTAAATACTAATAATATTTCTGATGATCTTATTGCAGAGTGGCTAGAGTACTTATAATAATATAAAATATAGATTAAAAGGTAAGAATATGAATATGAAGTAATCACACATACACACACAAATACACACACAGACACACAGACACACACACACACACACACACACACACGCACACACATTCCTCCAGTACTAAAGTGTGCAAAACCCAAAGGCTCTCAAACTGCACATATAGATAATTCGACAATGATAGAGAGGTAAAATGTCATCTCCAAGTAGGGAAAATACACAGAAAGTTAGAAAGTGTATTAAAGACTAGAAAAACACTCAACCAACTTAATATAATATCTGAAGACCCCATCCAACAACACCTGACTACGCATTCTTTTTAGGTGTGCACAGAGCATGTGTCAAAAAATCATCTTGGCCATGAGAGAAGTATTCATAAACTCAAAATGCTTTAAATAAAGTTTGTTCTTTGGAATCTGTATTAGAGATCAGTATCAGAGAGATAAAAAGAATATTCAAATATTTATAAATTAGACAAAATATTTCTAAATAACCCCCTGGTCATCAAGCAATTCAAAAGAGAAATTAGAAAGTAGATTTACTCCAGGGAAAATGGGACATGCCAAGACGCGTAGGGAGCAGCTGAACCAGGACCTACAGAGAAATGTTTAACAAGCAAAGGCCACTATTGGCAGAAAGGAAAGGCCTTAAATCAGTTCCTTTACCCCCCACTTTAAGACAGAGAAAAAGAAGAAAATTAAATCCAATGTAGGCAGATCAAAGAGAAAAGATTATATTAGAAACGAATTAATTAGAGGATGGGAAAAGTGTAGGGGAAAAAAATCAATGACCTCTGAAGCTTGCTGGGGTCAGTAAGTTGCAAATCCTTCAGCCAAGTGATCGATCAAGCACAGGGAAAAGGAAATGGCAAGTGTCCAGGAGGAGAAGGCGGCACCGCTCACAGAGCTCCGCATTACGGAGAAAACACAGTGCTCAACAGGGTACTGTGAAACGAACAACTTAGTGTAAATAGTAAGTTTCTTTGAAAGACACAAAAGACCAGTGTGCCCTGGGAAAAGAAAGAAAGATGATCCTAATAACCCTTTATCTTATTTTAAAAGTTAAAATTGCAGCTTAAAGCATTCTGGGCCCAGTTGACTTCACTGACAAACTACCATACATCTACAGCACAATGACAATTTTACGTGAGCTCTTCTAGTAAGTTCAGGAAATAGGTGATTTTCTCAGCTTATTCTATGAGGTCAGTGAAACATGGTAAGACAATTAGGTCATTTCATTACAAGAAACAAATATCCACAGAAAAACAGAGAAATCACTACTGAATCCAAGGAAACAACTAATGCTCAAATACCCAGCGTGCTTTCTAATAATCACCCACGTGCCTCACAGACTCATGCCTGTCGTACTTTATTGGTAAGATTATTCAAATTCCTCCTTTTTAGTGTCACCTGCAGGCTGCTGAACCCAGGCGCCATGAGTCACATGAAGGGATTCTTCGAGAACAGAGAGCTTGGCCTTCATGACCCTCCTCTTCTTGAGCTAAGGTCTGAACTCTGTGTTCTGGTGTATCCACTAACTCCTTCCCTGAGACACACAAACCTACTCCATCTCTCCTCGATACAGAAGCTCTGTGCACACCCATGTCCTCTGAACTCTGATGTCCATTATTTCCCTCTTGAAATATTAATATTTACCCTCCCCACCTCACCTCATTCTCCTCAGATCAACAATAGCCAATTATCTCTAGATACTGACTCCTCCATGAACCCTTTCTAACCACTCCTCCTTACAATCCACTTCCAAGTCTGGTGCCTTCCTAACACTTGGAGGCAACATTTACTATAATCTACAACTGTATGTATATCGTCTCACTAGATTATCACCTCTTTGAAGGTGAGGACACCGTGGTGTTCATTGAGTTTTCTCAAACACCTAGAGCATTATCTAAGATCCAAAGGACAGTCAAGAACTTAATAGCTATATAAAAAGCTATTGAACATTTATTACATCCAGACACTGTCCTAAGAACTATATGGGCTTTTTCACATGTCCACTTTATAGATTATAATTTTCTGATTATTTAAGAAGGGACAAAACCAAGAAAGGAAAATGAAGTAAACTCACCTAACACCACAGTAGAAACTCTGTGTAGCCAAAATTCAAACTCAAATCAATGAGTCTCTGTCCCGTGCTATACAGGCTCAATAGTTTACAGATGGATGGATAGACGGATGTTGAATGGAAGAATGAATAATTTTAAATAGCTTCTTACTATTTAGCTGTTCTATGTCTGTGCCTACTTAACATGCAGGGCATGTTGTATTAAATAAAACTGACTATTATCCATTCTGGAAGGGAAGACAATCAACAAATAAATATTTTGGTGATACATGTTACAAATGCAGAGTCAAGTTTACCCTGCTTAATAGGGTGGCCCATGGAGGCATCATTTAGAAAATGATGTTTAAGTAAAAATCGGAAGGAGAAGAAGCAAACAAAACCCTTTTAAATATCAATGCACCATGTATTCCACATAAATAACCAGCAGTTTGCTTTAGATTTACAATGAAAGAGAAATTCTGTCTTATTTGTTAAATTTGGAAATTCTATACTCATGACAAAGCTTGCTTGTAGGACAGACTAGAACTGCTTTTTTTATTACTAATTTTGAACCATAGAGTTTGTGGATTTTTTTTCCCCTGAACATCCCCAAAGATGGGTGGCAGGGCACTGGCCTATTAGCATGCAGCCAAGTGGCGTCCTCCTTGGCAGGGAGGGCACTCTGCTCCACATAGATGTCTCCCATAAGCAGGAAAGATCATTTTGTAGCTCTTGACAGATGGGTCTTGCCCATGAGGAAAGGCATTTAGGATGATTCATTCCGAATAGCACATCAACAGACTTTGAAAGAGCTATTAAAAATGGGGATGTGTTAGCTCTAATTTATGCTAAATAAAGTAAAGCAAGAGGCCATTAGGAGGGAGATGCGAGATACTTAACATTTGAAGACTTTGAAAGGCAGAAGAGGAGCACATATTTATTTGCTAGATTCTACCGTTCTGCTTCTCAATGAAGAGCTAATAGCATAGTGAATTTGTAATCGAACCTAAAATGTTGTCTAAGCTTGAACAAATACAGACACTCATACAAGTGGGTGAATTTCCTATTATGAACCTCAAACCACTTAACTACAATGAAGACTCTAAATTGAGTCACTTTAACAAAGACATCCCATAGTGATGTCTTCTAAGTGCTTTCCCCTGGAGCAGAACTATAGAGTGTCCAGAATATATGCCTAGTATATAGGAGGCCATGGGTTTAGTCACCAGAACCACCTTCAAGCTGAGGGAAGCCCTTCATGGCCTTCAAGGCTACTTGCTCAGCACGCAAGTCTCCTTTCATAGCATAAAATGTGACCTCTAGTTACATCTATTAATATCACACTTGTAATTATGCACATGGTCTCAAGTTAGGAAACCTAACTTGGGTCTTCTGCAAGATGGGCAAGCATTCTTCACCACATAGCCATCTCTCTAGGCCCACTCTCTCTCAAACTTGCTTTTGGTCTTGATATTTTTCACAGCCACAGAAAGCAATTGTATTTGCTGTGAAGAGGCACCATGACCACAGCAACTTACAAGAGAAAGCATTTCATTGGTGCTTGCTTACATTCAGAGGCTTAGTTGACTATCATAATGCAGGAAGCATGGTGGCATGCAGGCAGACATGGTGCTGGGAAGGTGGCTGAGAGCTCTATCTCTGGATAGGCAGGCAGTAAGAATCGAGAGTAACACTGGACCTGGCTTGGGTTTCTGAAACACCAAAGTGACACGCTTTTTCCGACAAGGCCACACCTACTCCAACAAGGTCAACACCTCCCAATGATGTTACTCCATATGAGCCTGTGGGGGCCATTTTCTTTCAAACCACCACATCCATATAGACTGGAACTGTGATGGTTGCTCTTGTTTATCAACTTGACACACCTGGGAAGAGAGAACCTCAGTTGAAGAGCTGCCTCCATCCAACTGGCCTGTGGGCCTGCCTGTGGGCATGCCTGTGGGCCTGCCTGTGGGGCATTTTCCTAATCAGCAATTGGTATAGGAGGGCCCAGACCAATGTGGGTGGCACCATCCATAGGCAGATGGGATTGAGCTGTTTAAGAAAGGTAACTAGATAGGATCTGCGGAGCAAGCCAAGAAACAACATTCCTCCATGGTTTCAGTTTCAAGGTCCTGCTTTGAGTTTCTGCCTTGGTTTTCCTCATGATTGGCTGTATATAAACTCTAAGAAGAAATAAACATGTAGCTTCCTCCTCTTTCTTTTTGTAAAACAATCAAAACATGTGGATAAATGTTTTTCCTGCCTATATGTGTGTGTATGTGTGTGTGTATGTATGAGTATGTGTGTAAACATGTGTATGAATGTTTTTCCTGTGTGTATGTGTGTGTGTGTATGTGTGTGTGTGTATCAAGTATGTGGCTTGTACCTGAGGAGACCAGAGAGGCCATAAGGTCTGGATCCCCTGAACCAGAGTTATGGTTAGTGGTAAGTTACCATGTGGTTGCCAAAAACCTAACTTGGGTCCTCTGTAGGAAGAGCCAGTGTTTTTAACCATGTAACCCTCTCTCTAGGCCAAGTTCCTTAAACTTGATTTTGATCATGGTATTTTTCACAGCAACTGAAAGCAAACCAGAACAGAGATCATGTTTATTATTCTTTATCCCTTCAGCATCTAGCATAATTTGGATAAATAGATGGCGCTCATTAAATACGAGTTGAATTAATGACAAAGCCTTCCAGGGGTTGGCAGACTCATCAAGATGAACCAATTATGGAGTCTGATCTAACTGAAGGAAATCAGACGCACAGCAGAGTCAAGGAAAATGATAAATTTCAATTCTTTAGATAATAAATTTCTGCAGCATTTCTTTTATAGGAGGAGAGGTTAGGAACACTTCAATTTTTCAAACTGGGGCCTCAGGACTTGGCAGTTTCTCTTCTAGGATCAAAGGAATAAGAGGCGCTAATGTGTACACGGAGTCCCAGCCTCTTCCCGGATTCTGAGTTGAGGACATAGAATCTGATAACAGAGTGATATCCGGTGGTCTGTACAAGCTGGTCCTACATTAATAAGCATGCCCTTGTTTTGAAGAAAAACCCATCTGTTAAAATAAGAGTGGACTATGTAATGGCTCACACCGCTTCTATTTCTGTCTCCGTGAACCTGATCCAGACCACAGAGTTACTCCTTCCACCGGAACGCTGATATTCTCACAGGTAACCTAGGATTTCTCAGACTCAGAACCATTAGTATTTTGCGCAGGTTGATTCTTTTCTGATTCAGTTTTTGGTTGAGCCAGGTTCCCAGGGGTTGTCTTACGCACTGTCACATGTTAAGGAGCATTGTGGGACTTGCTCCCTCGATGTCAGTAGTAATCCTCAGCCCAACTGTGATGTGTAAACATGTCTCTTTGCATTGTCAACTGTCTCCTGAGAGTACACCTGCTTTGGATGAGAGTCATGGGCAACTGACTGACTGGGGCAAACATTTCACTGTGCTCCTAACTGCTCATAGGAACTATGTCATTTGAATCTCAGAAAACTCCTGTGCGACAGGAATAACCACTGTCCCCATTTTATAGATGGGAGAAGTTAAAGATTGCTGACGCCCACACAGCCAGTATGGAGAGAAACCAGGCTTGTCATCACTGCTCTAGCCTTCGAGAATTTTGTAGAAAGAACGGGGTGAAGTAGAATTTAACGAGGAGGAAGACAAGAGATAGTGAATGTTCATAGACTAATATGAAAGCTTTATGACTGTTTTCCAGCAAAGTCCGGCTAGTGACAGCAAGGAATTCCTTAAAGGACTTTACTCAAAAGATAACAGCAGGGCAATCGAAGCCAGTCTGTCTCTTTTCTCCTGCCGAGTTTGCCAGCTATGGGCAGGCTGTGTGCCCCAATGACTAAGAGAACACCAACAGGAAAGTGAAGGACAAGTTTAAATTCTTGTTCTTCTTTGTTCTTTAATATTTAGACACAGTGAATCCACACATGGCAGATCTGTTGCCTGTGTACCAGACTTCAGCCTAGGGTGTCAGACTTAAAAATCTGATGCCAAAGTTTTGATCCTAAAAGTATCTGATCCACCCTGGACCCTTCTGTGTCTGGAAGAACCAGAGAAAAATTTCATCTAAGCAAGATGGAGCATGGAGGCTTTATGTGAAGTAAGGCTACCTTAAGAGTGGTCCTCTGCTGTGTCAGGGATCAAAAGCTAATTTTGGTGACATTAGTAGATCACTTAGATCTGGGAATGGGGGAAGAGGGAGAAGGACAAGGTTTCTCCAGACTTGGCTGATGGGAAAATCTCCATAAGAACATCTCAGTAGGAGGGCTGGGTCTGTGGAATAGCTGTGATGGAGGGGCTGTACCAAAAGAGAGGGAGGCAGAAGGTCCCGAGGAAATAGCCACTGACAGATTTCTCACTCTAACTCAGAAGCTACTCTAAAGCCATGTACACTCATAAGTATATAACTAGTGGAGAAATGGAGACGTATAGGAATCTCAGCAAGCTATCGAGAAAAAGATACACATAAATGGGAAAGTAAACGGGCACCCCCTGAAATACAGGGCAAACATTACACAGCACGCAAAAACCAGTGTGTGGGAAGGGAACTATGCATGCAACCCAACTGACTATACTATCCCACAGGTTCAGGGGCTAAGAACTGCTTATGAAGTTCATCATCGTCCATGGTCACTGACTCCCTAGAAAGCTGGCAACGAATTATGGGGTCGCAATACTTCCTCTCCTTCCATCACATTGGCAAAGTCTTGTTCAATAGTTTCTTTTACACAGTACCTTTATCTTATGAAAAACAAACAAAAAATTGCAAGACATTCTAAAATGCAAAAAAGCACATCTTGAAGCAAGCAAGCTAGGCTTAGATATGGGAGGGGTGTTAAGATGGTAGGAGTGTATAATAAACGTCCCCCGAGCTTTAACAACAATGGTAGACAACATTCAGGAACACATAGGCGATATAAACAGAGAGCTAGAAACTCTGGAAAGGGATAGAAGGAAATGCAGGCTATTAAGACTTAAGAGAGATGTAGACTGTTTCCATGGACACACTAGAACACTATTCCCAACTAAGAAACGTATACTGCCTTGAGGATTGCCAATCAAAACACCCTCAACTGAAAAGCAAAGAAGAAGGAAAAATACTGGGAAAATTTGGACAGAATATGCAAGAACTCTAGCATTAAGAAAACAGATATATGTGCAATAGAAATTCAGGGAGAAGAAACGGGGAATAGTGAAATGATAATTAGTAAAAACTGCCCCCAAGTTGATATCAGACCACAAATTTTAGGTTCAGGAATCTCAAAAGAACATCAAGCAAAATAAATGTTCAAAAATGCATATTTACAAATAATATTCAAATTGCAAAAACAGAAACAAACAAACAAACAAACAATCAACAAAAACCAACAAACCAAACCCTTAGGGCTAGAGAGACAATCAGCCAAGCAGAGCACCTGCTATTCTTGCAAAGGACACAAGTTCACTTCCTGGCATCCACAGGAGGCAACTGGCAACCATTCATAACTCCAGATGCTTCTCCCCCAACCTTTTCCAAGCCCTCCCCACCTCCCTCTTCACCCAACTTTAGTTCTTTCTCTCTCTTAAAAAAATTATGAAAACAATCCCTCAAAATAAAAAAAAATGAACAAACAAAAACCAAAATAAGATTTTAAAAGTGCCAAAACAAACCAGAAATGAAACAAAAACACAGAAACACAGAAAACAAAATGAGGAGGTTGTTTTATGCTGACCAACTACTTCTGGGCGTGGAGTTTGCCCTGGAGCATGGTTAATCTACCCACTGACACTCCACTGGAAAAACAAACAACCTTGATTTTTTTTCTCCCTTTCCCAGCAGGTATCTATTGTGAATAGCTTCTTGATTAGGGGACAGGACTTTGCATGCGTTTTCCCAGTGAGATTCTGCATCTGTGCAGGTCTCCTGCATGCTGCCACAGTCTCTGAGTTTGTATGCATCAGCCCTGTTGTATCGGGAAGACACTGCATCCGAGGAGTCATCCACTACCTTTGGCTCCTACAATCTTTCTACCTCTTCTTCCACATAGATCCAAACCTTGAGAGGAAGCATTTAATGAAGTCAATCGTTTAAACCAATGCTTCAACGTCTCTTACTCACTGCACATTGTTTAGTTGTGGACCTCTGTTGATTGCCATCTATTGCAAGAAGAAGCTTCTTTGACAAGGGTGATGCACTGAGCCACTGGTATAGCAGAGCATTGTTAAGTCCCTTTATTGCTGTGTTCCTTTAGCAGAATAATAGGAAGTAAGAAGTTTTCCCCTAGGCCTATGTCCTATCTAGTTTCCAGTTCTTGAGCAATTTTACAGTGTAAGGTATGAATTCTACCTCATGGAGTGGGCCTGAAATCCAATCAAAAAGTGGTTTGCTACTCCCTTAACATTTGTGCTAGAGAGATGGCTCATCAGTCAAGAGAGTTGGATGTCCTTCTAGAAGACTGTTTGAGTCCAGTAACCACTGTCTGTAACTGAGGTTGGAAGAGCATCCAGTGGCATCTATCTCTTGGCCTCTGAAAGCACCAGGTATGCATGTGGTACACAGAATGCATGTAGGCAAAATGCTCATAAATATAAAAGAATTATTTGTGTGGGGGAAGGGAATGTGCACTTGAGTACAGGTGACTGTGGAGGCCTCAGATCTCCCCAGATATGGAGTTACAAGTAGTTGTGAGCCATCTAACGTGGATGCTAGGACTTGAACTTGGGTCTTTGAAAGAGTAATACACTTAATAGAAGAGCCATCTCTCCAGTCCCCTGCTGTTTTTTTCTTAACTGATTTCATAATTTATATCTTGTTCAAAGTGATAAAAAAAAACAATGTGTCCAACTCTCTTTATACATACTATATACATATAATATGCGTGCAGATATACATTTATTTACAACTGAAACGAGTCATAGCCCTGTTGTGAGAGCTGAGAGGAAGGAAAGAAGGAAGGCAGGAAGGCAGTAAAGGAATATGTTGTTTTTGCAAAATACTTTTACTGCTTCTGCTATTTGAAATTCGATTTGTGTTAAACATCAATCTAGATTACAAACGCTTAGGTGGCCACTAAAATAAATAAATTAAAACTGAACAAAAATATAAATCAGAGACAATATAATTGGAATACTAAGGAAGGAGAGAAAAATGTAATCATATAAAAAGCTTAATTAATATAAACAAGACAGAAGATGAGGAAGAGACAAGTGTAGGAACAAAGTATAAAATCTAAAAGTCACAAATACAGAAGTTGTCAATGGAATTCATCAATGAGAAGATCTCAATGGAATTCATCAATGGGAAACTCTCAATGGAATTCACCAATTTGAAGCTCTCAACGGAATTCATCAATGGATTAGACAGGAATCACCTTAAATTTCAATGGCCTAATAGTCTTGGGAAAGGAATGGGTAGCATGGCTCAAAACAATATGCAGTTATATGTTCATTATTCTAAGAAATTACTAAATCTTTAAACACTAAAGGATTAAAAATGAAGTATACTAAGATTGGCATTCATAAAACAGAAAGCAGGAATAGCCCTGTTGACACAGAGCAGACGCCAGATCAAATATAGTTATCGAGAATAAATGGGGTATCACATATTGATTAAAGGCCAGTTCCCAAAGCCTAATGAACCTTATCATGTGTGCACCGACCAGCAGAGCATCAACATATGCAGAGAAAAACTCACAGAACTGAAATAGATGAACCCACAGCTGCAGCTAGATGCTTAAGCATCCTCTACCAGAAACCTAACAGGCAGAAGCCAGAACTGAACTGAAGTCAGCATCACTGTCAGTCAACAGGGTACAGATGATGTAAAGACACAAAACTGAACAGCAGCCGAAGGCACATTCTTCTGAAGTGTATACGAAACTCTGCTAAGTCTAGTTTAAGACCATAAAGGATCACTTAAAAACTTTAGAAGACCAGAGCCCAGACAATATCTGTCTTCAAACCATCATGGAACTAGACTGGAAATCAGTAATGGGTAGGAGAGAATTCTATAAAACTAGAGGGGAAAAGTTTCTGCACCATCAACAGGTAAGACAGTGTCATACATATTCTAGGAGATAGAAAACCACACAAACAAACAAACAAACAAACACAATAAAACTGTATGCAGCTCAATTTTTTCAAGGTTAGTATAACCATGGAACCAATGTAGTTGAGCGCAGAATAGGAAGGGATGGGGAAGGCCTTCTTAAGCAGGTTGAAAATGTATGTTTTGGGAGGAGAAGATACTCATTACCCTTTACCAGCTCAGCATTAAATATATGCTAGGCAGTGTCCTGTGGGCTTCGTGGCATTTCTTCGTTTGACTGGCATAAGCTGGTAGGAAAGCCTGCATTGGCTGCACATCCTCATATGGGTGTCATGAAGGTTGAGAACAGGGATCATTTAATTTTTTTTTGAAACAGGCTATTCCTATGAAAGCTAGGCTGGCCTGAAACTCACAGTCTTCTGGCCTCAGTCTCCCAAGTGCTGAAGCTACAGGTGTGTTTTACCGCACTTGACTTATTTGGATCTTTAAGGAAATATTTGCAAACCATTGTTCAGGGGCCCTCCAGTCACATGTCACAGTAGATACCATCAGGCAGCTGAGTCTGTGGGTGAGACATTGGTCCACAGTGCTTCATAGTGTGGCCTGGGCATCTTACAACATGATGGTTAGATTTCAAGGAAAGTATGTATATGTGTGTGACTGGAAAGGAAGGGAGGAAGAGGAGGAAGAAGAGAAGAAAGAGGAGGAGGAAAAGAGGAGGTGCAGGAGGAGGAAAGCTTAAGGAGGAAGAGAAGGAGGAGAAGAAGGAGAAGAAGGAGGAGGAGAAGAAGGAGGAGGAGGAACAGGAGAAGGAGAAGGAGGAGGAGGAACAGGAGAAGAAAGAGGAGAAAGAGGAGGAGAAAAAGAGGAAAAGGAGGAGGATAAGGAGAAGAAGAAGGAGGAGGAGGAGGAGAAGAAGAAGAAAGAAGAAGAAGAAGGAGGAGGAGGAGGAGGTGGTGGAGGAGGAGAAGGAGAAGGAGAAGGAGAAGGAGGAGAAGAAGAAGAAAGAAGAAGAAGAAGGAGGAGGAGGAGGAGGAGGAGGAGAAGGAGAAGGAGAAGGAGAAGGAGAAGGAGAAGGAGAAGGAGAAGGAGAAGAAGAAGAAGAAGAAGAAGAAGAAGAAGAAGAAGAAGAAGAAGAAGAAGAAGAAGTTTTTTTATGACTAGCCTACACAGCCATGCAGATGATTGTATCACATTCTGTGCCATGAGGTGGTTACAAAGTCCTGCCCAGAATCAAAGGAGGGGAAGTTGACTCCACCTCTTGATGAAGTTCTGGAAAGAAATGTGAAATGAAAACATCATCATGACCACTTTTGGAAAATACATTTTGCTACACAAGCAAACCTGAAAGAAACATATAAAGAATGTCTCAAGACCTGTGAATATAGGCACATGGCATAACAATCAATGACCACACAAAGGCAGATGGGAATTATGAAGTTCAGGTAACATTTGCACAGTCTGCAGAATAAAATAATGCAAGAAATAGCAAACATTACCAGATTGTGGAGACAACAGTAAACACCATGCCTATATAATAAACTGCAGTGTATGGGAAGGCCATGCAGAATAACTGAGCAAAACTGTATTTGTGCATGCCTACAGCCAGTGTTTCCTCCAATGGTTCTACAATAGAAATACTTCTACAGGGTGCACAAGGACAGTGTCCATCTAACACTGTTATTTACTATGAAGAAAGTGCGAGTGGAGAAGTTCCCATCAATAAATTAATAAGCCAACGAAGATCAATGCATGCACATTTTAAACTTTGATGGTGCACCTTAATTTGAACAGACCTGAAAAAGACTGAATGAGGAGGAAAGACATGTCAGGTGTGACATGATTTTTACATTGAGCGCATAGAGAAGAGAACTCACATCGTGGCCTGAATTTGAGTAAGGAATCAAGGAGAAAGGTGACATTCATTTCTAAGAATAAAAAGTGACTGGGAAAGCTTGGTAGGAAGCCACATTATCTGGCTCTCCTGGCTCAATCTTAAGAGTCCGTGACTTGGTCAGGTGAGTTCTGAATGAACCCACAATGCAGTCAGGTGAGTTCTTTTGCTGGCTTCATAATTTCAATACGTGTTTAACTCAGATTCTCCATTGGCAAACAACAGAAGTCAGCTGTCTGAAAGAAACAAACCTTACTGTATTAGGCTGTGTGTCAGGGAGTTCTAAGGACTATAAGGAAAGGGTTATGAACCTCCTTGGGAGTATTGAAAGCCATGTACTCTGAGGGACCCAGGAGCAATAGCTAGAAAGAGTGGAGGCCAGTGGCTTCTTCACTTTCTACCTTTCTTCACCTGTCAGTTAGGATTTCAGACAGGCGGTATCCAACCCACACGGAGAGCAGCAGGTCATCGTCCTAATCAGCAGTCTGTCAGCTTGTTATCTGGTGGGGAAAGGCAATTCCCTAACCTAATGCAAGGACTTACCATGAAGAGACAGAATGCGTGATAGAGAGTTAGAAAGCGTTCGTGCTCTCTGTCTGGTAAGAATGGACAGAATCAGAATGAGGCTGTGGAAGGAGGAGAGAGATTGGAGTAAGACAGGATATGGATGAAAATTCTGGTGGGGCTTCATTCTAACTGCATTCCGTTGCTCTGATCTCGTAACCACTCTGATGCAAAAATCTCCTTTCAGGATTTGGCTCTCTCCAGCAAACTGGCTCTTGTCTTGCCCTGTTGCCTGGCACACAGCAGAAGGTTTGATGTGAACATACAAATGGCTGGAGATCATGAAGACATGCGGAAAAGACTCAATTTCATGAGTCTTCAACAGTGGGAATTGCAGTGACCTTTGAAATCAGTTATCTCTTGGAGGGCTACTTACGGGGCTAATGTTCTGGGGAGATCATCTGTGGCTATGTGTTGAAGCGGCTAGAGCATCTTTCTGGAACTGGCACTTGAGAGTAAGTTTGGCATTTTCTATAAGCTGGCCTGCATCATTGTCTGTGCACCCAGATGTAATCTCCAATCTCCTCTTTGGCTATACTTACAAATGATGGATATTTTTAGACATAAAAAGCATGTAGACTTTGAGCTTTAACTTTAATGTTCAGAATTAAACCTACTTAATCCAATGGCACTCCCAAATGGTACCCATTGTCCTTGATGCCTCCTTTCTCTCCTGCTCTGTGCCAAGGTGTCTGGGTCTATGGGCTTAGGGTGAATCAGGCACAGTGAACTCTACTCGGGAACAGAGGTAAGCCAGTCAACTAACTGCATCCCCTTGGCAGGTAATTGTTTCTAAAGTTCTGTGGCTGCTAGTTTTAAATATGGATGGCCCTAGGACTAACAGAAGGTCAACTGGATGATCCGCCATGACAGCCATGTCCCTGTGGCTCTTGTTTTTATCTCTTCTGCCCTTATTTCCATGAAGCATTAGCTAAAGAATTCACTTATGTTGTCAGGTTTGTAGATGACTTGAGTTAACTCATAAGGTGGTGAAGAATGGTGAGGGACATCAAACATGAGAATGTTCTGGAAAAATATGGGGAATTGCATATCCAAAGGAGAAATCTGAAGAGGCACAAAGACTCATAAAGAGGAGTTAGCATATAGGAGGAAAAGAAGGCTGGAAACAAGGGAATTTCTTCCCTGAGAATTTTGGTCTACAGATCATTTTGTTGAACTTGGATCTCCGATAGTGATTTTAGGTTTGGTAAAAATTTTCAGGAGCTATTCTTTCCAAAAATTCACTAAGAAATCACCTCACCACATATGCTGGGATACTTTGAATAAAAATGACACTTTGATCAGTTCAAAGTAACGTGTAAAACTGAGTGACTTCCGTTTCATCTTTTTCAGTCTATCACTTTCCTTAATCTGAGGGTCCCTACAAGTCCTAAAATGGAAATTCAACCCAGCTTCATCCAGGAACATGTACTCACTTATAAAAGACTGTATATGAAAAATAGTATATAAAATACCAACTGACACATGGCTGAAGAAAGACCAGTATCAGAATCAACTCTTTTTTTTTTCTTTTTTCTTTTTTTTCTGGACCTAGGGACTGAACCCAGGGCTTTGTGCTTGCTAGGCAAGCACTCTACCACTGAGCTAAATCCCCAACCCCCAGAATCAACTCTTAAGAAGTCAAGCTGTCTCTATGCCCCCTGATGTATAATAGGCTTAAAGACTTTGGAGACAAAAGTTTAAAGGGACAGATGCCCATCCATTCCAGATGGTTCTGAGCCATTGTAGAAACTTGCTGTTGTTGTAGAGATATATTTTAACGATGTGAGAAAAATCTTTGTATGTTATACTTGTAGCATAATAAAATTTCAATTTCGTTAAAGAGAAAAAATACATAAAGGGCTTAGAGTGGAAAGCAGAGTCATATGCAGCAAATGTTAGCAGTGGGCGTCTCTCGTGCATAAGAGAATATGGGGTTTTAATTTCCTTCCTGCCCATGCTTTAGCTCTCCAAACTGTCTATAGTGGAAATATGCTACTATTTTATGTAGGAGAGTCTTACTTTTCCTGAGAGTTTTGTGTTGATGTGGATCCCGAGGAATGCCTAACTGACAAACTAGGCTTGATCCAAAATTCATGCAAGCAGGGCCAGGAAGAGGATGACCTGGAAAATACGGAGCAGGGATGGGAAAGAATCCTTTGGAATTGGGGGCTGGGCAGGAGTGGGAGAGGAACATTCCCTGCCCTGACACCAACTCTGTCATGGAGGAAAGGGAAGTGCGGACAGAATCCTTCTGCTATGCTCTTGAATTGTATCAAGAGATTGTATCTGGCTGGAGAAATGGTGTCCTCAGCAGTTAACACAAAGGTGCTGAAATCTGGGGCCAGAACATGAGGGCTGAGTGAGAATCCTTTGCAGTAGCGTGAGTGCTCTCTGAGAGGCGGGATCCTGTGCTGCTCAGGGTGAAGGGCAAAGTGCAATGCTTTCCGACCACTGCTTGAGCACCTGTAGCTCAGAGGAGATTATTATGAGTTGAAAAAGTTGAAAGAATAATTTCTCTGAATGTCATTTCTAAGCCACAGAAAGCACATAGGTGGTGACCAAGTAAATGGCAATACCCAGAATGCAGAGCCATATTGAAAATTTTTAATTTTAACGTTTGATAGTCAGCACAGGCACCTAGTGAGGCATTCAGAACCAATGACAAGGATTTTGCTCAGCACTGTGCTAGTGGAAAACTGCTGGATCAGAGTTCATTTAGAAATCAAAAGCTTTGTGTTCACATGGTCTCTTGCTCAGAAAACTGACTTATGCAGGCACCCCACAGTGACCTGAGCCCTCCCACATCAATCACTAACCAGGAAAATGTTCCACAGATGTGACCAGAGAACAATCTGATGGAGTTCATCCCTCAGTTGAGATTTCCTCTCTCTAGGGGTCCCTAGTTTGTGACAAGCTGACAAACACCAACCAACACAGTCTTGAACATGTGTGAAGAGTAATCGTTTATTGACTTTATCTGTCTACCTAAATACATAGGGCCCTATCTAAGGCACATGCTCTGCGAGCCCTGTGTTTTTGATCTCAGAGCTTGCTTCTCTCCCTGCACACCCCTCCTGTGAGAGGAAGCTTGAGTCTACTTTCTACAATGTTTCCTCATAGAAACATAGGAGAAGATTCTTCGTCACCACTGATGGCTCCAACACCCACTTCCTGCTCCGTGTCAGTGGTTATGAATAGGTTAGAAGGGTTTGGGGGAGTTTCCATGTGTTTCTCTCACTAGATCATAGTATTTGAATCATAAGAAATATGCTCACAAGTAACTATATTAAAGGGGACAACAATGCCTACCTGGTAGCTTGTTCAGAAAAGATTATTAAGAACAGATTATTTGGGGATATGAGGAGTTGGCCCAGAAGTTAAGAGCTCTTGCTCTTGCAGATGACCTGGTTTAACTCTAAGCATTTATGTAGTAGCTTGCAGTTTGCATCCATCCATCCTCCAGTTCAAGGGCACCTGACACCCTCTTCAGAACTCCAAAGGATGTCAGCCATGTATGTGGTGCACAAAATGCATGCAAACACTCATACACACAAACTAAAATAAAGAAATATAATGATGATGGTGGCGGTGGTAGTGATGATAAGATGAGGAAAAAGAGGGAGGAGGAGCAAGAGGAAAGAGGAAGAGGAAAGAGGAAGAGAAGGAGGAAGAGGAGAAGGAAGAAGGGGAGGAGGAGGAGGTGGAGTACGAGCCTTTCCTTAGGTTTTTTTCCTTCTATTTTTAGGAGGTGAATATGATAAGGATGTTTCCCCTATCCTACAGGCTATTAGGCTGGGAACCGATTCAAGAACTTTGTACATATTGCCTTGAACTCTCAGGACAATTCCGGAAGATAGCAGTAATCAACGTGCTAGTTTCATAGATGAACTCAGAGGTGATTAGGAACTCCCTATAGTCACACACTAAGTGGTAAAGACAAGGATTGAACCTGGGTCCCTGATAATGAAGTCAGCATGCCTCTCCTTACAGCAAGCACTCTGCTCTTTGCTCAGATGTCAATGGCAATTTAAGTTTCCTGTCATACAGAGATGGCCAGAGGCAGAGACCTAGTGAACCCCAGACTGCCAAGCACGTGTTTTGGTGGACAGTGCCTTGCCCCCAGTGAGCCTGTCCCCAGGTCAGCTGCTGTCACTCATGCAGCACAGTTTGCATAGCTATATTAGCCATGTCCCATCTCACTGGACACTATAGAAGCAGGAGGATCCCGATCTGAACACGTTATTTCTCAAAGAAGCTGGATTACCTAGTGAAACATGGCCCTTCTCTCTGGGAAGTATCGTTGAAGACCAGAAACAACAAACCCTACTCTCTCACAGCGCTCTTAAGATTTCTCAGCGTACCTCTCGCTGAATAGAAGGCATCAGAGGTAAAGAAACTGGAGCCTAATTCAACCAGACCTCTGAGGCCAGGCCAACCACCTTGTGAATTCAATCCTACCAGACCAGATCGCCATGTTGGAGTCACTGAAAGCTCAGGGCTTCTGAGGGAAAGAGCCAAAGCTCTCAGAGCTGCAACTTTTCTTTGAATAAGTTGCCTCTTATTCAAAAACTCTAACTGTCCACTCTTCCGGGTGGCCTCTTACCATATCACATGTCAATCTATTGTCCCATGTATGGGTAATCTGATAAAGAAGCGTGCTCTATGGTGACAGTGATAGACTGAGCCTTGTAAAGTCTTGTATTTTTACGAAAATGGTTCCACCTCCAGCTTCTGAACAGACAGCAACATCCGTGTGCAGAAGTTACACCTTCAATTGTTCCCATGACCTAGGAGAAATGCTACTGGGGCCATGAGGAAAGGTCTCTACCGCTGTGAGCTGTGAGCTACAAAAACACAGACCTAGCCTCTGCCTGTCAGCAGAATGTACTGGGGTCACATGCTCATAGAGTAAGGAAAAGATCCCACTGAAGTGTATCCACATGTTTACCACATGTTTAAATGGAACCAGCGAGCTAACTCTTAGTTGTATTTTCTCCCTATGCCGGATATTTATATCCGCGTGTGCTTTTCTTTTCTCTTCATGTAAACTCTGTATGTTTGTTTTTGAAAACTTTGAATATATTACAAACAAAACTTTCCAGAAAGACATGCCTGAAACCAAAGTCATAATTTAATTTCTGCTTAGATCCATGTGTGCCTAAAGACAAAGTTGACATGATTATCAAGATAACTCGGATAAAACAGGCCTAATCCTGCTTTAAAGGGGACCAGAAGTTTTTCCCAGGGTAAGAAGTTTCCAGATTGGTATTATGCTCCTTTCCCACTCTTTACTACGTCTGCGTCAATCATTCTCAGGAGGGATTGACGGCTTTCTTCTCTGGGAGGTGGGTCTCTGGACCCAAGGGAGAGTCTAGAGAGGGAGGCAGAAACTGCGGATTTCATTCGCGCAGCTGGCCGGCGTCCAGCTGCAGCTCCGCGCAGATTTCATTTCTATCTCTTAAACCATCCCAGAGCTTCACCTGGGTCTGGCAATTCGATAAACTGAGACAAATGAGCCACTTGGCCCCATGGTGCTTTCATCACAAAGGCCGCAAAACAAACGGCAAGCGCCTCCTCTCCCAACAATCACAACATGGCAGATGGACAGGCCATCCGTTTCCACGCTGACCTGGTGAGTTAACACAAAGCTCCTCTCCATCACCAACCACTCAGAGAAGAAATGGGGTTTGGAGTTTGTCACAGCCTCTCAAGAGCCTGCCTCATCCAGGGACCACACTTCCTTCCACAAGCGTTATTATTGGCGCAATCATTCTTTCAAATGGACCCCTGGAGGCCTGCGCCTTCCCTGGATGCTGCCCATTTTCTCTGATGGGTTCTAAAAATAAACAACAGAAGGTTCCCAAGGTTAAGCAATGCTTGGAGTTGGCATTTGTTGTCAAAAAGAGCCAAAGGACAGAGAGAAAGCAGAATGGAGTGACCCAGGGTGGTGTGGGGACCAGAAGGTATACTAGTAATAGGTACAATTCAGTTTGGGACGACAGAATACTCTGAAGCTACCCAGTAGCGAATGTGCTGAACGCCACCGAACATCATACTTTGAAATGATTAAAATAGTAAAATTATATGATACATATGTTATCACAACCAACCAAATAAGTAAATAAAAGGAAAAGAACAAAAGCCAAGTTCCTGTTGCCACTGTATGCCACTTTATGACAGTTTCTGCAGTTAGGGGATGTTTCTTTAGACAGCCTACTCAGTGGCTCTTCTGTCTACTCAATGGCTGTTATGACCACCTTTAAAATGTCAAGCCAAAACCACAGGGCTGAGAGACTGAAGCTGTGTGAAGTCCAACTGAAAATGAGAGGTTCTCGGTGACTTGTCAGGTGTTTCAGCAGAAACCAAGATCTCACCAAACATCAGGTCCCAGGCTCCTGGAGCTTCCTGCTGTTTTGAAATGTGCTTGAAGAACTAGGAGTCTTCTTAGACCTTCAGATTTTCACCCAGGACCCAGGGGATATCTTGCCTCCAATATTTCCTCTAGATATCTATACCTATTGACCATACCCTTATGCAATGACCCAGTTAGTAGACACTAAACCATATAGTAAAACAATAAAACAAGAGCATCACCAATGAGAAGTAATATGTAGGGTTTTATTTACTTCCTAAGCATGTGTCCATCTTACCAGTTTGTTTCCTTTTAGTTATCTGAAAAACCACTCGACAGGATATTGCAGCACAGAGATGGAGCTGACAATGAAGGAAAATAAAGGCCCTTACAAAGACATCCAAAAACTCCTCAGAACAACGGTTCCTTAGAACAAGTCCCATACTTTAAAAAATGCTATTATATTTCATGCAAAGCTCTAGGGATCTGGCTTCAGGGCAGTGTGTGCTTCAAATGGGACACACAGGAAAATGGAGCTGTGGATGCAGAAAGAGATCTGCTCCTACCTCCTGCCAGTCCATTTCCCCACAGTTAACCAGTGCTGGTCCCTGTGTCCACTCATGGCAATCTCACTTCCTGAGTCCAACCTGTGGGGAGCAACTGCCACTCTGAATCATTTCTTCAGACAAGATGAGGAAGTCATTACCTGTAGCCAGAACACAACTTTCAAATTATTAATTTTAAAAGCTGAAAACTGCCCAGAGCAGACTGGGCACAGGAACATCCAGAAAGACACAACTTCTGAGGGAGGATTCGCCAAAGATTCTGAAGCCTTCAAAAGATTCAGGATCTGTGGGATGAATAAAACGTCATATAACCAACAGTGCTCTCAGCAGACTACGCATGTGAGAGACACCTGGGTGTGAATACACAACAACAAAAACAATAATTTTTTTGCACTTTTAATATCCAAGCTTTAAGCTTTAAGTTTTCAAAACCCAAGCCAGTTTCAAGCATTCCCTACCTCTGTCCTTCCGCTCACATTACATTATAGTGTTAACCCATGGGTCACTGCAAACGTGTTTACCTGCGGTCGTGTGCTCTCTCGTATGACCTCATGGTTCTTGGCTTTCAGTTTACAACATCCTTCAGCTTTGGCCCATGCCTTTCATATGCAAAATAGAAGTAGATAAAGATGAACACTTAAGAACTGTGGGAGATGCTAACTGGAACTGTTCTCTGGTTTCATTTATCCTGGGCTGGCCTTCAACTCACCATGTAGCTGAGAGTAACTTTGAACTCATAATCATCCAGTTCTCATCTCCTAAGTGCTGGAGTGGCATGCATGTGCCACTATATATACATATGCACATGCACACACACACACACACACACACACACACACACACACACACACACACACACACATTCTGCACCTCCTCTATCAGGGCAGCTGTGGGCTGTAGAAAGCCAGTTCACAGTGAGCTGGGGGCTTAGGGCTTCACCTGGGAAGCATTTTTCTCTAATTCCTAGTTTCCCTACTGCTGTCTTCAGTCTTATTAATACTTTCTAATCATGTTGATTATTAGCTGTTTTAATGTCCTTTTCTCAATTCTGTCTTTAGGTCTTAAGGTCCACTTAGACTAGAGCTTCTTTTATAGTAAGCCCTGTGCCTTTGACAAGCATGGCAAGTGATAGGATTGTAGGCAGTCCCTACCATAAAATTCCCCTTTACAAGGTGGAATTTTATGACTTTGTGGCTGCCTGTTTGTTGAATTCTTCATATGGAAAAGTGACCCCAAAGCACCTGGGCACTTTAGTACCATAATAGAAATGTTTCCTAGGCTAAAGAAAGCAAAAGAAATTGTTAAAACGACTGTTTCACTATCAGTGCACATATGTGTGTGCGCATGGGGTATGGGTGTACATGAATGTGTGTATGCGCGTGCGTGCGTGCGTGCGTGCGTGCGTGCGTGTGTGTGTGTGTGTGTGTGTGTGTGTGTGTGTGTGGTGTGTGTGTTTGTCTTATGTTTGTGTTTGTGAATGTGAGGAAAGTCAAGTGGATAAAAAAAATAATTCCACATTCCAGACAAATATTCACCATCTAACTATACCTGGCTGTATGATTTTCCATTATTTCTGAAACTATACACTATGATCTCTGTGAAACTTCTTACAAGCCATTGTATCTGAGTTGCTCTTGAATTGGGCCATGCAATGTCTTACAAGATAAATTAGAAAAAGGTTAATTGTTTTAAATGTGGGAGGATGATTTAAAAAAGACCATTAATTGGGGCTAAAGCGATTAGAATGGAGCTTGCTATTCGTCTCAGAAGCCTTCAGTACAGATTATCTCTCCATGGGCTCATGGACTTTGAGCCAGAATTTTTGCCTCAGTCTGAATTTCCTGAACTGCTAGTCTCTCTCTCTCTCTCTCTCTCTCTCTCTCTCTCTCTCTAATATCTGGTCTGCATAATTATAGCATTTCAGCCTTCCCTTCCTTTCCCTCCGAGTCTTCCCGTATATTCCCTCTGCTCTCATTCATTCCATGGCCTTTCTCTCATTATTGTTACATAATACATGCATATACATGTGTATTTCTAAATGCACGAATATGACCTGCATAGTCTGCACAGTGCCACTTTGTCTGTATATGTTCCTAGGGCTGACCCTTTGGTATTGGATAACCAATCAGTGTGCTCTCCCTAGGAAAGACTGTTTCTCCTGACCTCAGCCTTCCTTAGTTGTCCATTGTTAGTTCTCTGTGTAGGGTTGAGGCCCCATGGGCTTTCCCCCACTCACTTTGATGTGTCTGGTGTCCTTGTTCAGTTTATGTTTCGGCCATCTTGTTGGTGAGACCTTATGGTTGTAGCCCCTGACACATCTCACAGCAAATTCCCTGGTCCTCTGGTTCTGACAATCTTTCCACTTATTCTTCTCCAGTGATCCCTGGGCCTTGGGTTTGGAAGTTGGACTCCTCAGCCCTGTACTTAGATTATTGATTTCTTTTTAGCAATTTTAAATTTTAAATAAAATATACTCATAATCATTTCCCTCTTTCTTTTCCTCCAGGGTCCTCTCTCTTAGTTCTCTCCTAATGGTTCCATTAATGTGAACCAATCAGTGTTCAGAGTTGAGCAATCTGTCTGCCTAGGTTTTAGGGGTTCACACTAAACCACTTTGATGGTAGAAACATGTAATAATCACCTCTAAATATATCTCCTAGGACTAGACACTCCCAGGCTTGGCTGGAAGGGCTCAAAGAATGTAGCTTAGGCCTGGACCAACAGTCTACTCCTGAATAGCACCAGATTGGGGCTTCCTGCTTCCCAGAGAATCTTGGACACTCCCAGCCTGAAGATGGCTTCTTTATATGGATAAATTAGTAGCCAATGAAATCCATCTGTCCATAGCCAATCTCTCTATACGTCTCCAAGTAAACCCACTGCTACTTGAATTGGGAATATGTTTGATTGTATACATTAGTGTTGATACAACTATTCAAATTAATTTCTGGAAGAGTATATATTGCTGCTTACATCCATTAAGCTTAAAAGGTTTCAGTAAGATTCAGTTCCTTAAAATTGCTGCTTGTAGTTTCATGTAAAAGAAAGATTTAATTCACTTAAGAATAAATCACATTGGTGAGTTTGTGATTCTTATTAATCTCTAAATATAATAAATTAATCTCTAAATTTAATAAATGCCACCCTATGAACAAACCAAAGTACTTCAGTACCCTGTTAACCTCAAATCTTATTTTTCTAGTTTTCCAGTAAATCTGGAAAGGGCTGGAAATTTTCTGGCCTATACACTACTTCCCACTTGGAAGACCAGTGTTGGATCTGCTGAATGATAATACCAGGTTGGAACCTGAGAACCCGCTTAGTGACACATTCCCCCAGAGACTTCTTATGTGTGGACAGCTTAAGCTTATTCAAAGACAATCCAGTCCCCTGACATAAACCTTGTGTGAGCCTATGCTTTGAAATTAATAGAATCGCTAATTAAAAGGAACTATATATGTTTCTACTGGCCCTCAGTGCCTATATATAATTTCCTTCCCAATGGAAAACAATGTTACTTTTTCCTTCATGTTCCAACATTCTAGAACAATTATATACTAATTTGGATAAAATAACTTATTGCCTCATAAAGTCATAATAAAAAATGCAGTGAATTGAGGACAGAGGACAGGGGCTTGCATTCCAGTTCTGGGCTAACTTATGAGCTCCACAGTTGTTGCGATGTCTTAACCTCCATTTCAGACAGTATCTTGTTCTTCAGGACAAGGGAACTGAGCATTTCCCTTTTTTGCAGAGGATTTTTAAGGCTCCAGTGAGAGGAAGTTAGAATGGGGCCAGAGGTCAAAGCGTGATCTGGAAGCAAATGGAATCCACGTACTGGATCTGATATATCACTGCAGAAGTGACCTGAGCATGAGTTCCCAACTCTGACTACACTAGTGTTCTCATCGGTACCAGAGCTGCCCCTGTCACGGAACAGAGATGTGGAGTGCTGAATCAGGGTTCACTTCTCAGAATCACTCAGCACAAGGCCTAGGACCTTGTGTCGGTGAAATGAAAACAAGACTCCAAGGATGACAAGTTTCTTATAGAAGGCCAACCAAATAAAAAGAGTAAAAAAAAGTTATTAATAACCCTGTTCAAAAACCCAGAGAAAGCCACATTGCTCTTCAAACATCTCTGAAGTCATGACAGAGAGCTTGAGAATCCGTTCTCTGAGTCATCAATTATCCTTTCTGCTGTCATAATTAATTCCTATCATTACACTTAATAATGGCCAACATCATCATCTTGGGGATTATTGTTTTATTCTCTTAAGCTACTTCATTACTCTCAAACAGGCTAAGGGAATGTACGTAATTGACTTGTGAAAATTATTCAATTTGCCAAAGAAAATCATCCAACCTGTAAGAGAACTGGGTCACAGAAAAGCCACACTAACTAAATCATGAGGCTCTGCACTTCCTCCTCCCTCTCTCTTAAGGAACTTTTTAAATAAATCAGCTGAATAGACAAGAAAAACGTAATTGAATTTCCTCTGGAGTTCGGAGGTTGCCTCATTTATAAAGATGCCCTTCCATTTTCCAAAGCAGAATCATGCTGTTTAGGCTGAAGACTCTGAGAGTTTGGAGACAGAGGGCCCGAGAGAGGGGCAGACAGCCAGGGACAGTGTCTGCTCATCCAGACAGGACCTGGGCTGAAAATGTCCTTGCACCAGCAAGGACCACACTGGTGTGATTCTGTCCCTTTACCATGCCTCCTCCTCCATCAGCAGCAGAAAAGGAGGCTCAGGAGAAAGATTTCTAGTGATAGAGGAAAAATAACTCTATTTCCAGTTTATGAAACTTAGAAAGGATTAACAGGGTCCAAAACTTAAGTCATCACCAGCACAGGTCATCATAGAACTCAGGGCAAGCCTATGGGGTAGATGGTTCTTTCTACTCTTCTATTATATGGATAACATAAAATATTCACAGACTATGAAAACAATGCACTGTGTATCCAACAAAGAAGCGTGGAAAGAACATGGGGCTGACAGAACACTATCAGATCATTGCTTATGGTGTCCCTGATGTGTATTGAGGTTGTTTGGACCAACTCCCTTCCTTAAATAGTTTCTGCACATAATTCCAATTTTTAAATATTCAGCAATCAAATGAGTCCAAATTAAGATGGCCATTCAGTTCTTTTCTTGTATATATGTATGTGTTGTGTGTGCATGTATATTGGGATATTTTGGGTAAATATTTGTAAGTATGTGTGTGTGTGTTTGCACATGTGTGTATATGTGCATGCACACATGTGCACATGAAGAGCTTAAAGCTGACACTGCAAGTCTTCCTCAGTCTCTCTCCATCTTGTTTATGGAAGACATCTCTCAGGTATGCCCAGATACGATTAGCTGGATGGCCAGCTTGCTGCAGAGATCCTCCTTATCCACTTACTGAGAGCTAGTGTTATGGGGGCCTGCCATACACATCTGCACTTATACGGATTCTGAAGAGCCAGACTGGTCCCCATACTTGCACATCAAGCACCCTAGTCTCCAACACACACACACACACACACACACACACACACACACACACACACACACACACACGGGAAGCCTGACAGCCCAGTTTTTTATGTATATTTGTTCAACTTCATGAGTTCCCCCAATTAACCAATGATTCAAAAGTAATGCTTCTGTTTTCAGGCTCTGAGTCCAGTGTTGCCTATTTTTCAGGTTTCGGGTCATGGGCAGAGGCAATGGGATCATTGCAGGAAGGAAACTCAAAACATAAGAAGGAACCTAGCATTGGGCGAGCTCCATAGGGTCCTTGGGTTCTATCCAGTGCTCTGGGTCTTGGAGGCACTCGGTGTTATCTGGTTATGTAAGGGGCCTAGTAGATCCACCATCAGGGGAGGCTGTAGCTAGTCTTTGCTTTCAGTGTCTTGTTTGTGTCTTTTATGCCATCACAAGGAACAGGATCATGAACTCTGCTTTACAGTGAACAAAGATCACTTATTGTTCTGTGTCATATACGATCGCTTTTCTTTTCTAGGACACTGAAAAATGCTGGTGCTTTAGTGAGTGATCTCGGTGGCCAGCCTATATCCTATCCTGGCACCCATGCCTCTGACCACAGTACTAGTCAGTACTAGTACTAGCTCCCACTAGGAGCTGACAGTTGAAGCATTCCCTGCCTCAGAGCATTGCCCAGGACCCTCAGCTACGCCTGTAAGGTTCTTCCTGAGCCCTCCTCACCCAGCTCCCCACCTTTCCTTGATACTGTGGTGCCCTATATTGGATCCCTCACTCTTACAAGTTTTCTGAGAGCCATCTTTCAGTTGTTGTTTAAGAGTCAGCACCTAGAGTCCTGTTTGAGAACACTTGGCTTAAAATGCGGTTTTAGTTTAGGTAAATAGAAATCTTCCTATTTCAAACAAGTGCCTTTAAGCATGGAGGTGCAGCAGTGGTGCATATGCACTGGCGGTAACCAACAGCTCTCTAGCTGAACTTAAGGACTGCTCAGCTTGGTGCTGGAAACCCAGCTCTCTACTCAGGGCTAGTGAAGTCATGGTCATTGGAGAATTCACAATTGCTAGTTTACTAGTTAGAGAAATCTCTAACAACAACCTATAAAGGTTTGTCCTTACACCTATAGATACATGTAGTCCTCATCCCGCCTCAAGGAAACTTTACTTTTCCTCAGACAGAGACAACTACAGAAAACTACTGGCAATCAAAATGCAAAGTTGTGGATCCTAGTCCAAATACATACATCTACAAAAAAATTCCCCCAACTAAGGCTTAGAGAACATTGCAGAAGATGTGTGTGTGTGTGTGTGTGTGTGTGTGTGTGTGTGTGTGTGTGTGTGTGTGTGTGTAAGAGGGGGAAGAGGGGGAGAGTTTATTAATCAGATGATCTTAGGAATGTCAGAAACCATACCCATATAGCCTCACCAACATGTCTGCCCAGACATGAGGTGAAACTTGTAGACATGCCAGACTGTTTTGGGAAAGGTCCACGAGGCTTCAACTCTACACAGAGAACTATAGCCAACAGAAAAGCTGAGGGCAAGAGATGTGGTCTTCCCCAGGGAAAAGCATATTGTTTGGATGCCCATTGCCCAACAGTAATCCCTGAAATCACACATACAAGTAATGTCACACAGAATTGGTGACATTTAGGAATGCAAGTGGATGTGCATACCCTTATGTGCAACAACAGAAAGAAGCCATTTGAAGGAGAGCAAGAGGGATATATGGGATGGTTTAGGGAAAGGGGAAGAAGAACAGAAAGAGAAATGTAATTAAATTATAACCTCAAAAAAGAATTTTTTGTCTATTAAAATAAATCCAACTACCCATAGCCCATTGATTGATTCAATAATTAATCCATAAGTGGTCACCCATTCAAGAGGACAGAGTCGCCATGATTTTCTAAGAGTTCCTATGTCTGAACACTATCAGCCTTTGGGGACTAAGTTTCCCATAAAACAGTTCCCAAAGAGACACAACCAACCCATAGCAGGTACCTGAGATTTCGTCTGGAGGAGGCTGGACAGCATAATAGAAGGCAGGAATTCACTGTGGTTTCAAGGAGTGGACTTGGGACCACAGGACTGGTCAGAGATTTTGAGACAAGTTTCAGGTTTTAAAGTATGATTTTGCTTTTCAGATGGTTCATTGAAAGTGTCCTGATTTTTTTTTGGGGGGGGTAATATATAGCCCTCCTTGGAGCACCAGATCTAAAGCACTACCATCAGTCAGACTCCCCCAGCTCCTGCCCGCCACCATGGCTCCTACTGTGTGAATAACTACAAGTCAGAACGGTAATGTGTATGGATGTCATGAAATGAGGAGGTCTTTAGACCTAAAGGAAGAAGTTCCTGTCAACACACCACAGACATATTTACACCCCGATGCTTATTGTAGCTCCTTTCATGATAGTTAAAGTTATAGCCAACCCAGGTGTTTAACAACATAAGAAGCTGGGCTATATACATGATGTATGTTTATTCCAGCCATAAAGAGTGAAGCTGGGTCATTTGTGAAAATGGGTGCAGCTGGAGACATTCACGCTAAGCGAATTAAATCAGAAAAACAAATGTCATGTGTTCTCTCACTTGGGTCCTGGATTATATATACTCATACACATATATACATATACATACATGTATACATATTCATACATATACATATGTACATACACATGCATACACACATATATACATATACACATATGACACATACATGTACACATATAGACATGCACATATATACACACACATATAGATTCCATGAAAGTGGATGTGAAATTGTCTAGGAAACAGAAAGGGAAGGAGGCAGAGGAGGCAGGCGAGGACAGAAGGATTTAAGGGTTGTGTTCCAAGATCACTATATACTTGTGTCAAAATGTCCTGGTGTACCTAGTATAAAATGTTATTTTTAAAGAAAAGAATCAAGCATTACCCCCATTTCACACAGAATCTTAAGCTTCCTAACAAGTCTAGCTTTGGTCCTTGTTCTGCTTTGGGTCATCTCTGTGACCTTAGACAAGTCATCGACTAAAATGTTGTAAGTCTCGGCTTCCTTATCTGGAAAATGGGTGAGTGGAGGAGACTGGCGGGATGCAAACTCAGTGGGGGTGGGGGTGGACAAATTGTATCCTACACAAATATTAACCACAAATAAGAGATGTTTTCCCCGATTTTTATCCTATTTTTTCTTTTATTGCCTACTTTCTTTATTTACATTTCAAATGTTATTTCCGCAGTTTCCCTTCTGGAAACCCCCATCCCCTGCTTCTATGAGGCCGCTCCCCCACCTACCCACCCACTCTCTCCACACCTCCCTGTCCTGGCATTCCCCTCCCCTGGGGCATTGCCATGAGAACCACCTGTCAGATGTGAGGTCACCCAGTGCATTTATCACTCTGCTCACATTCTTTAGTGCAGGGTTGTGAAAATCATAGATTTACCAAGTGCAAGAGGAAAAGCAAAAAGCTCATGGCTGATATGCACGGGTAATCTGAGCCTCCTGATGGCACTGTGCATTTCGTCACACTGCATCTGTGACTAAGGTGACAGCTTGAGGAATCTCACGATTAGACCTAGGAGACTTGGAGACTTATGGCTGTCTACTCCCTGTGAAAACCCAGCTCTCTGGAGAAATGTAATCCAACTTGTCTCCCTTTGCTGAGCATACTCTTTTGCTAGGCAAAGTAGTTTTCCTCCTGGGCGAGAAAGAGGCATGAAGACAGATTAATGGTTTCTGTTGGTCACCACATGTGCATATGGCAGAGGGAAAGCTTGACACACAGCGGTCTCACTAAGGTCGGGCATGAATCATCTCGTCCATCACCTCCAGAGATCTGATTTCTTGGTGCATAGCAGGCTGACTAAAAATTCATGTTTTAAAACCTTTCCCAGGAGTTTTTTTTCTTCATACTGGAAGTTGGTTTTTAATTTATTTTCCTTTTTAGTGTGGTCCCTGTTGAATGGTTTGCACTCTTTGATAAGGATCCTTGGGGCTTGGAGAAGACTTTAGTGTCTATGTGATCATAGTAAAACATTCTAACACAAACCAAAGCAATACATTAAAGCCGTTGGGCAGAGAAGCCTTGGACTACATGCCAGTTTAAGGTTCTCTTCCACCCAAACTTTCTGGATTATGTTTGCATCAGGGTAGCCACAGTGTGGTGACTGGTGAGCTTTTGACACCGAGCCCCAGTCCTGCAGACTTCCTGGAACTAATTTCATGGGTTTCCCCCCAGCAGTTAATTAGGCATCATCTGTCCATTTGATCATCTCTACAGGATAACTGTGCTAGGAACAGGGTGCATAGAGTTAAATAAGACAACCTCTCCTTTCTCTGGCTGACATTCAAAGTGTCCTGGGGGAAGCATATGTAAACAAAAGAACAGAACCAAAATAGGATATGATATACATTGAAGGAGAGCAAGAATTCTCCCAGGTACAAATCAGAAAAGGCTTCACAGTGGAGGTGACGTTTGAGGAGGCCTTAAAGGGTGTATAGGAGTCTTCGAGATAAACAGAAGGAGAGTGGTGGCATTCTAGAAAATAGAAGCAATCAGAACCTCTGTAAATGACCCGGGAGTGTATGGAGACCGACGGGAGGCAACGTGGGTGATTATGAGGGGACATGAGAAATAACCCAAATGCCAAGACGGGGGCTCTGAGCTAATACTGTAAGCCATTGTCATACACACGTAAGTAGGTCCCGTTTTTCTTTTAAAGTTCTTGAGAGATGAGATCAAATCTAAGTTTTAACCGGAACATGTTGGGAGCAGCTCAGAGAGGAGCAGTATGAGGCAATGTCTGAAATCAAGAATGAGGTAGGAGAGGATTTCGGGAGCTCGGGGTAAGAGCAGATGAGCCGTGAGATTAGGAACATGATTATGGGATGAGGCACTTGGGTGATGCTAAATGTGTCCTTAACGATGCTCCCAAAGCTGCTTGCTTACTTCAACACGATCCTCACCCTGCTGAGAAACCTGGATCTTCTACAAAGGGTCTTAAGTGAGAGGAATTCAGTAAGATATAAGGGTCATAAGAGAACTGTCAGTTTACAGACGGAAAAAAAATCATAAAAGTGGATGAGCACAGGAGAAAGCCATTAAACAGAGAAGATAATTTAAAAGTACTTTGGGAACCAACACTAAGACAGGCAAACAAAGGTCCAGAAAAATGTCTCCCGGGTACGCCTGGAATCTGAGGGTGAGCATTCCACTGATTCAGGAAAGAGAGGGGGACTTTCTGTGTGGTAAGGCAGTCAAGGTTTGATCCAAAACGCTATCAAAACCAGCTACATTCATCTTAATATTCACTCTAGTTCTTCCACAGTACTTGAATTTTATCCTGGGCATACAATATGCCAGAATAAAAGCTACGTTTCAAGACTCCCTTGAGGTTACACTGGCTGTGGGTATATGTGGATTTTGTTGGACAGAATACACCTAGAAATGATGTGGAGAGATTTGCATGCTAGTCCCATAAAGAAAAAGAACAAATGCAACAAGCTGTCCTTGTTCCTCCTCCATGTTTGCTAAAGCAGTGAACTTGTTAGCAAGCCGCTTGGTACTGTGTATGTGAAGGTAATTCCCAGGGAGTTGGTCGGAACGATCGATGTGCAAAGGCCCTGTATAATTCATTGAACATTGCCACAGTACCAGTCTGTACTCCCTCACTTACTAAGCATAGGACTGAACCTGTACCATAGACCCCCAAAATGGCAAGAAATGCTACTTAGATTACTACAGCTATGATGAGCATTATAACCTAAAGCCACTTAGGGAAGAAAAACGTTCTTTCAGCTCACAATTGTATTCTGCCATTGAGGGAAGTCCGGCAGGAACTCAAGGCAGGAACCTGGAGGCAGGAACCAAAGTGGAGGCAGCGGAGGAGTGCTGCTTAGTGGCTTCCTCTTCACATCTTGCTCAGCCTGATTTCTTTTTCTTAAAGATTTATTTATTTTTATGTATATGAGTAAGTTATCTTTTTAGCATTTACTTTGTTTGTTTGTTTGTTTGTTTAATTTATGAGTTCTCTGCTGCATGTGCACCTGCATGCTAGAAGAGAGCATCAGATCCCTTTATAGCTGGTCATGAGCCACCATACAGGTGCTGGGAATTGAACTCAGGACCTTTGGAAGAACAGCCAAAACTCAACTGCTGAGCCATTTCTCCATGGTACCTTCTTATGCACCCTGGCACCACTGGCCTGTGATGATGCCATCCCCATCAACAATCAGTGAAGAAAATGTCCCACCAGGGGCTTGCCAATAGGTCCATCATGGGGGGCATTTTCTCAGTTGAGGTATCTGTTTATCAGATGACTTTAGCTTCTGTCAAGTTGATAAAATACAAGCATATGAGAATTCTTTTGCATCTGTTACTATAAAATTTCATACTTATTAAATATTGAGGGTGCCCTCTTTGAAGAACCAGGGTTCATACTTGGTGATGGGAATTAAAAACCTTCCTTGTCTTCTCGGATTCTGAACTCATGAAAAATAAGTGAAAACACAGAGGTCAAAGCATTTTAGCTGTTACTGGTAGAGCAGGTGCAAGGGAACTTTTGTTCTAAGTCTATGGTAAATGAGCTTTTAAATATTGAATTAAATACCAAATTAAAAAATAAGTATAATTTCCAGCCTTCGCAGGGACACCTGGTTCACTGCAGATCTCTTCCATGAACCCCTCTAAGATTGTTATGCCAGCAACGCTTCCCCTACAGATAAGATCTAATAGGACTGAGAAGGACCATTAACCCTTAATATCACAGATCCAAGCTAACTATAACGTGGTTCCATCAGAAAAATATTAGTCAGTGACACTGGATCTTAAAAGGCCAGATGTTGTTCAGATTTCGGTCAATACTAAACCAAGGTTGACTGCAAGGCTATAAATGCCCTGGCCCCTTCTGCATAAGCTTACCACGGTCTCTCTAGAATGTGGAAGTGCGAGAAGGAAGTGCTTTCTGTGGTCCTTCTACTCTTGTATTGAAGAAAAGACCAACTTTCCTATAGGACTGTAATCTTCACCTGACTTGCCATTCCATGAGGAAGGATCAGAGTCAAACTCAACGCTGTTTCACACATAGCTCATGAGTCCGTTTGGTACCCAAGAGAGGACATGTCGAGCTCTCCACCAACATGTCAATGTAGTGAGTCAGTGATGCTCAACAAAAGGCCTCCGTGGCTACTCAGAAATGACTGTGCTATACTCGTATACCCTGTGTGGCAATGCTAGTTCTGCATAGGATATTTCCATGTTAGAATGTCTTACTCCACACAGGATATTTCCACTTAACAAATGTCTTAGCAAAAACTGTTAATCATAGTAGTATGTGTGGACTGGAACTTGTATTTTATCCTTCATGCCACAAGACAGATAAACACCAAACAGAGCCCAGATCCCATTTTGCACAACTGTCTTCTCAGTGTGGTCTTGCCATAGAGGACCCCACAGTGGTGAGAAAGTCTGGAGACCAAAACTTCAATCATTGTTTAGTACAGCAGTTCAGCATTTTCTGAATTATGTCTCGATGTACTTATTTGCTACTCATATAAAGGAATAAATGCTTATTGGGCAACTATGGATCCAGTCTTGGTCCTAGAGGAATGGTGATTAAAACACTAACCTACTCTACTTATTATTTTACTGGGGAAGGGTGTGAAGAACAATAATAAAATTCTTTTTTATGTCTGAATGAAGACTCTAAGAATTCCAGGAAAGTTGTACATAAAACCAATCCCTTTGCCTTCATTTTATACATGGGGAAACTGAGGCTCAAACGAGTATATGGCAGTACAGTGACAGGACTAGGGCCTGTGTCACTCAACAATCAACTGTAACTGTCCCAATATTGTGCTGTTCTGGATTGCCATCACCTATTAAGGAACTAGCAGCAATGATGTGAGAGTGGAAGTCATCACCCTTGGTTCCTGAAGCTTGGGTTTGCGTCCTACTAATCTCCAAACTGACTCTTGCCGGTTGGGAAAAAATAGTGGACAAACTGGAAGGTGGACGTCATAACTTGGGCTTTAAAAAATCTTACTCTATTTGAACGAATGTTTCTTGACCATCTAGGGTGCGTCCAGACATTGCTATGAGCAGTTAGAGATTTCGCGATGAATAGACTAGACATCCTCCCCTCAGGAAAGTTACTGTGCACTGAAAGAGACAGATGGCATACAACTACAGTACAGATAGAATGTGATAAATGCCATAATAAAATTACAAATGCCTGTGGGAGCGGAGAGAGATGAATGCCAGTTCCTCCATAAAGCGTTGCCTAATTTCCCCAAATGGAATCTGCAGTGAAACTTGAAAGATGGATGGAATGTTAACAGAAGAGGAAAGAAGGGCCTCTCCTCCAAGGTGACAGATTCCCTGAAGGTCAAAGGGGAAAACATCCACCATCTGAAGAAGACAAATTATAGCAAGATGAGCTTCTTGGTCATTGGACAGTTTTGTTCCTGATACACCAGCAGGGGGCAACTCTGTAGCAGGATGGATCAGAGTCCTAGAAATAACAGAAAGATAACACAGCAGTCGTGCTTGCTAAAGATGCATATGATACACGGGAAACTGGCTCATTCACATGCGTGCAGTATCTAATGACAGCCCTTTGACGTATGTGTGAATAGAGAAAGTTGTATTTTTGAGTGGATATTCAACATGCCTGAGATCACACTGAGTGACCATCAGAGGCAGGATTTGCTGTCTACATCAATGTCCTCGTACATGGTGATATGAATATTTCTTTTCCTTGGAGTTGAGAAATTCATTCTAACCATTATGATTTAAAGAATAAGATATAGCATCTCTTTAAAGGGTGTGTTTAGGCAACTTGGGCCAGTAAGACTGGGCACTTGCCACAGAGATGGGCTCTCTTGCTACCCTCACTGTCCCTCCGAGGGATTTCAGCTGTGTTTCCTCAGCCATCTGTTAGCTCTTCCCGATTTAGTCAAGTTAATCTCCTAGATGCTAAGAACTACACCATGCCCAAGATCAGAAAATAATCCAATCAACCTTTTAACCTTCCTTGAAGTCTGTCCTAAACATAGCTCTCTTCACCAACCTACTTCTAATGTCATCCATGCAGCTTGTCTTCACATTCTGCGTGCTGTGTGAAGAATACTATCTCTCCATCATCATCAACATCATCATCATCATCATCAACATCATCATGCCATCATCATAAAGAACACATGTCCCAGAAACCAACCCTCAGTTTCCCTTTCCCAGAGGAAAAAGAAAGACTGACTGATATACCCTGAGTCATGGATAGTTAATGTTAGCAACTAACTCTTAGCAATCAGGCATGTTGGACTCAACTTCTACCTCCACTCACGGCATATAAACAATGCAAGGTCAAACCCCAACAGGTCTTTTCTGTGTTCCATGTTCTACGTTCTACGTTCCATGTTCAGTGTACCATGTTCTGTATTCCATATTCCATTTTCTGTGTTCCATATTCTGTGTTTCTTGTTCTGTGTTCTGTGATATACCAGCTTTTCTGGCCTGTCCTGCCTTGGGAGTACAGAGATGTCTGGTACCTGGCTAGATTCAGGAAGGAGGTGAAACCTGTCACTTCTCATTCTAGCTGCATCATTACGATGGTGACAGTAAGGTGGACCTCTACATAGCTTCCTGCATATGATCTCAGTGGATTGGCTGTTTTTACCTAATGTGCATTTTCAACATGCCCCACAAATGGACATGGTTTCCCCCGCCCACAGGAAGTGTCTAATGTTGAGTGTAGAATAACAGGAAGGACTGTGGACATGTAAGCAGAAGACCCAGTTCTAGGCCAGGTTGTGCTTGAGAAGGTCACTAACACTTTTCAGCTCCATCTCTTTTGTTTGTAGGATGTAAAAGATGCTGTTACTGTGCACATGTTCACCTCATAGAAGAACCACTAAGGCTAGAATAACTGAAGATGTAAGAATACAGTAGGAAGCACCCTAAATACCAAGGACTCACTCTTACTGCCATCATTATCGTTGTAATGGACACATTTTCTTACTACCAGACCAGGGGGCTACCACTGGGTAGACATCAATTGACGTTAGATACTTTTCTCAACACACCTTAAGGTTTGCAGAGTCCAGTCCAAGGTACCCAAACCTTGCTGCAAATTGGTATCACCCAGGGGTCTACATGATGTATGGCTCCAACCCCAGAAGTCTGGCTTACCTAGCACAATATGAGGTCAGGAATTGGGGGGAACCTGTTGAAGATTCCCAAGGATAAGAAAGGAGAACAAAGATTGGAGGCTGTGGCCAACAATCTCTAACCAATGGAGGAAAGTTTGGAAGAAGTCAGAACTAATGGATCAATTCTCACTTCTAAGGGTAAAAAAGAGTCTTCTGATAGTTGTGTACTC